>NW_022146947.1:1326412-1334373 GCF_002938485.1 Sitophilus oryzae | reverse complement strand
AATAAAAATTATACTACCTTATACAGAGTGTCTAAAAATTTATTTTAAATAATTACTAGCTTTAAACGGCCATAACTTGTTTAATTTAAATGGAACACCCTGTATATTTTATGAGATTCAGATTGCCAATTTAATTGTCTATCAAATTGTGTTATACCATTTTTTACCTATCTTTTCAAGTTTTCGTAGAAAATGCATTTTCTTATAATTTAGACCTCATTTATCAATATGTCCATGGAATATTGACATTTTAGATTATTTTTAAAGATATACCAAATTTTTAAGGAGTACAGATACTAATATTGTCCATATAGTTCGTTGATTAATAATAATTATTATTAAGCAATTATAATTGCTCCAAATACTAAAAAACTGAATTTTGTCTGTGTGGACAATGTGGTAAAAAGTAACATCTTGAAAATTTTATTTCATTTTTTGACGAATGCTTATTTATAACAACAGAGACGTTCATTTTCATAACTTTATTATATTGATTTCTGATTCAAATCCACATTTATTTAGAATAATTTATTAACTAACACAATTAAGTATGTAATTAATTAATTAATTCCGCCCTAATATTAATATTTGGGTGGTTAAAAGATATCCATAAAAATTTAAATAGTTTTCTTTTTGTATACAAATGGGCTAGTAATGTCATAGTTTTTAGCACCTGTACACTTTGTACGTTTGTTGCTTTAAAAACAATCTAAAATGTCAATATTTCATGGGTATATGAATAAATGAGGTCTAAATTATAAGAAAATGCATTTTTTACGCAAACTTGAAGGAATAGGAAAAAATGCTATAATGCAATTCGATAGACAATTAAATTGTGCATCTGATTGTCCGAAAATATACAGGGTATGCCATTTAAATTAAACAAGTTATTGCCTTTTAAAGCTAGAAATTATTTAAAATAAATTTTTGGACACTCTGTATGATGTAGTATTACTTTTATTATTGCAACACAAGAACTGATCAATAAATAAACTTCAGTAAATATTTAGTGTTAAAAATTATGATACTCTTGGAGAAATGAATCCTTAAAATTTTTAGTGCAATTTCACAAAATTGAAAATATTTCAAAAACGGTAAGGTTTTTAAGGATAAACCTTAATCAAATTTACCTTTATTTTAATCGTAGAAACTAAAGATGTAATAAAATACAGAATGTTCCATTTAAAAAAATACAACTTTGATATTTTTTATTTATTTGGGTTGGTAAAAATATTTTTAAATTGAAGCTCTAATAGTCCTTCAACGAACCCAAAACTTACAATTTGTAAAAATCTAATCGTTTAGCTACAATATTCCGTGTCGTATGTGGTGAACAACCCTGTATATTTGATATTAATTAAACTTTTAGTTACGTAATCGATGGCGCGATTTTTAAATTCATTGTTGCCAACCATGGATATATTCGGCACCGGGCTGACTAACTGGAATTTAAATTGCCCGCTGGGAATTCAGATGGTAGCTCTGCTGTAAAAAATCAAGTCAAGTTGCCACATTTATTTATTTATTTTCTGACATTGTAATTCGTTTCGACACTTTAGTTTTGTATTACGAGTTTTTGGTTTAAATAAATAGTGTTGTGATACTTTAAGTTATAGCTATAGTGATATATTATTAGCTTAAAGCTATAATGATAATAGTGTTGTGATACTTTAAGCTAAAAAATGCTTACTAGCAGACCTTGCAGTAGAATATTGTTCCTTTTAGAACCTCTTTTAGTGCGAAGTGTACAAGATAGCTTAATAGCCGTAAAAAACTCATCGCAACTTTATTAGAATATTTTGAACGGGAAAGCGTTAGTAATATTACTATTGTAATCTCCGAGAAATTTGTAATTTTTTTGATATAGAGTATTTTGCTCTATCTCATAAAATAAAGTGGTGGAGGAAGGTTAAATTTGCTTTTATTAAAATATGGATAACTCCGGTTTAGGTTACCCAATTTAAACAAACTAGTGCTCGTTTATAAAAGAGCTTTTCTTCCTTAATGATCTCCAGTTTAAATTTCGTTTCCACAATTTTTTTCGTGGTAGCTAGACGGCGCTATTTAACATCATAACAGATATTGCGCTTTTGCGTAAACAAATTAAATAGGAGGCTATATTTCTCTTTGCACAGTTAAATAGAGCACAAAATTTCCAAAATATCAGCGCAAACCGCAACTTTCTATATTCTCTCTAACCGGAGATATTAAGAGAACAAATCATGTTAGGCTGCCGCTCAGGATTATATGGTCTAAAAATTATAGTAGTAGGCTAGGAAAAAATAGGAGGTATATTGATTACGTCAAAATATCAAAACGTTTAAGTTCAGTTTTCATGCATCCGAATTTCGGGCGTTTTCTTAAAAAAAATGACGTCATAATTATTTAAACACGTTTATGTAACATTATCATCAATCCATACAATTTTTACGATTTTCTTGGTTAATTATACGTAAATAGTTCTCAGATTAAAATGTCCGAAAGTCCGACAATCAATAATTTTATTAAAATTTCCAGAAATTTTGTGCCGCCATACTGCTTTTAACAGAAAACGGCCGAATTTCGTATGGCCGAAAACTAGGAGTTTAATTCATGTAACGCCATTTAGTTATTAATCCAAGTTCGTCCTTGATTTCACTTGTTTTTGTGTTTTACCTGTTGTTTGTGTTATTTGTTATTATATTATAAAATTTATGTCGTTTGGATCACTTTTCATATAGCACCGAACGAAGCTGCGAATCTTAACAATATGCACTACTGGTCCAAATCTACCCTTGATGCAAGTAGTTTAGCACCAAGACCGTTGGTCGGTAAATATTTACGCAGGAATTCTAGGATGGCGAATGATTGGATTTTTTTAATTATCCGAATGAAATGAACTATTCATAATTTCTAAGAAATGAATTGCCAATTTTGTTATTGGATTCATCATGATGAAATTGCATTTGATGCAATTTCATCAGCGTGAATGCAGTTGGTATTGGTGAGGTAGTTGTGCCGCTTATTTTGCTACGAATGTGTGGGGCTTCTTGGATACCACTTACTTTAGTAAATAGAGACGCTGGAGCGGCATACTTCCATGGCCAGCTAGGTCATCGGATTGAATATGCCTGGGTTTTAATTTATAAGATCAGATCAAGAACGAACATGGATAAATAATAATTAAGTGGTATTAAAAGGAAACTAAATTATTTGTTTTGATATTTTGACGTAACCAATTTACCTCTTTTTTGTTTCCTAGCCTACTACTATAATTTTTAGACTATATAATCCTAATCGACAACCAAACATTATTTGTTCTCTTAATATCTCCGGTTAGAGAGAAGATAGAAAGTTGCGGTTTGCGCTGATATTTTGGAAATTTTGTGCTCTATTTAACTGTGCAAAGAGAAATATAGCCTCCTATTTAATTTTTTTATGCAAAAGCGCAATATCTGTTATGATGTAAAACAGCGCCCTCTAACGGCCACGAAAAAAATTGTGAAAACTAAATTTATACTGGAGATTATTAAGGTTTAAAAGCTCTTTTAAACGAGCCCTAGTCTGTTTAAATCGGTTAATCTAAACCAGAGTTATCCTTATTTTAATAAAAACAAGTTTAACCTTCCCCCACCACTTTATTTTATGAGATAGAGCAAAATGATTGAACATAAACATAAACAAATGTAAATACATAAATCAATGTATGATGCCAACGACATAAAGATTTGTTTTTTAATTTTCAATTTTTTTCTTCAATTTTTTCGCAGATCGTGTGCTATGGTAAAGATATTTGTGTAGAATATTTAGTGTTAACACCTGTGGTGCCACTACATCTTCATTTCTCTCTTCAACTTCTTCGTTTCGCTGCCCCAGTTCTTAGATTCTTTTACAGTGAGTTCAACAATATGTTATTCAATAATATGTAGGTCATTTATAATAAGAGGAATTTAATGATTTTAATCAAAAAGATATATCTTTTCAGGTAAGGATTTTTCTAAATCAGCAATTTATTTAATCTTATCTCTGATGCCAAGCACCTTTGCATGGTACAATGTGTGATACATCTATGTTTTACAGCCTTTTCTCATCGCAGGCCTGATCCACGGCGAGCTTTTCGGATCTATTGTAGTCCTCTTCTGATCCTTAGGGTACATTCTCCAGTATATCCTTTTTACAAAGTCCATCAACTTGGGAACTGAACCGAACGACTAAGCCTATTATTGAGAAAATAAACTTCATGTGTTCTGTCGTTTCCTCTTCAGATTGACTTCAATCCTATTAGCTTTAGATGCCTATTCAGCTTACAATGTCCTGTCAGTAGACCCTATAAAGTTTTGACTGTCTGTATTAGATCTATTATTCTTATCAGGTTACTATTTTGGTGGATGTTCTACTATGAACTTTTTTGCCTGTCTGTCCTAATGAATTTCTCCAGCATTCTACCGATTTGTTGGCAACCCATCGTTCTGTAGCCATTCACGTGACTGCTTTTACGCCGAAGGAGGGTTCTGGGCTTATGAATGGCATAGATGAGCTTTGATTGGCCATTTCATCTGCCTCTTCGTCACCTTTGTGACTCTCGTGCTCTGGTACCCAGGCCAGAGTAACATTGCCTGGGTACAACAAAATAGCATTTAAATGCGCTTAAAATATGCTGCTGGTCAACAATACCAACCCGTATAAGCGAAACCGCGTAAAACGAGAAACTTCTATATTATAAAACGTATAAACTCCTATAATATGTAAAATGGTCCAAATTATATTTTATACATCCATAATAAACGAGAAAAATATATCATTCATTTTCGTTATCTTTTATGCAAACATAGTAACGTCATTTCTATAACAGCCAAAAGGCAATTTGCATTTTATCGAAATCCCATGCAAATCCGTATTAATTTTCGAGAAAGGGGTTAAAAAGTCTTAAAAGGGTTTCGTTTTCGCAATTTTCCCCATCTAAAAGAATAATCTAATTGTTCTCGCATATCGAATATTCATTCATTCGTTTTTAAAGGGGAAAATCCAATTCAACACGCAAATAATATCCTGCTAATAAATATTGAACATATTTTTAAAATACATTTAAAAATTGAAATTATTATTATAAATTAAAAAATTTGTTTTTTAATTTTAGTGCAATTTTTACATATTGAAGCTTATTGTGTATTTTATTCATAAACAATATCATAGAGATATTTAAAACTTAGGAAAATAGAAGGTAGTTTGATTTATTATAGTATTAACAAATCTCGAGAATGGTGGAAAAAATAATCAGAATAAAGGCAGGTAAAACAGTTCATAATAGAGGTCAAAATTTAAGGAAAACTTGTTAAGCGAAGCCATGAAAGCTGTCAAATCTGTAACGAGTCTACTAACAGGGCATTGCAAATATATAATAAATAATTATTGATTTTTAAAATATTTATTCGCAAACTAGAGAGTGGGAAATCAGATAACGAACAGAGATGATAGGTGTTAGGTAATTGCTTATAGATTACCGTTTGAGACGCATTGATGGTATTTTGGGTTTGCAAGTTTTGGTTTTTGTTAGGAGGAATGTTATTAAAGATAAAGTAAATGTTTCTTTATCATTTAACTAATGTTAACTAAAGCACATATTTTATTTTTCTGTTGTAATATTCTGTGCTAAAGCTTTTCCTTTTTTATTTCATTTGAAAATTATTATTAATAACATGTGAATAATTTCGGTTTAAAAGTAATTTAAATACAATCATTTATAGTATTCGTGCCGATGTTTTTAGTTCAGTGTAACAAGAAAAAAGCATGTACGCCACTGTTTTTTTTCTCTTGTTACCAAAATAGTGTAAGCAGTTTAATGCCGATTAAAAGTTGTCTCTTGATATTTTGTCGATTTCAACCTCCTTGACGAGATAAACGCAGTTTTATTAATTTGCCTCGATCCAAGTCTAATAGCAACCTTTAAAAAAAATTAATATCATTAACTTGCGAAAGTTTTAAATAAGTACTGATTGATTCCTCATCAAAAATATAAAAAAAGTTCTTGTTTTTTGAAACACTCTGTATTTAAATATAACTAAACATTTTACCTGTGTTACTTATTTAGTAAGCACATTAAAAAATTGAATATAGATCGTGTTTTCTAAATAATTTTATATATTTTAACATTATAACTAACGGACCAAATAAAAAAATACATTTTATGTAGTCGGATATTTATTAAAAACACCGTATATTTATATATTTGTTTCTTCTTTATGATCTTCTTCAATGTTACATACTGTAACAGTGTTTGTCAATATGTGCGTGCATAAATTCCAATCTTGATGCTGTTTGAATAACCCACAATAAATAAACAACACTTCATTAGAGGCATCTTGAACATTAAAACGTATGTTCATTTATAGGGTGGCCCAAAAAGATAATCTACTATAATATTTTTCGACTGCGAATGTGCGAATATCTTAGGAAAGAAATGAGCAATCAAAATCAAAGAATAGAATCATAGTCTAAAAATATTTGCACCAAACGAAACCTCCAACTTTAGCTTTGAACCTCGAAACCTGAGACCTCAGTACCTGCTGACCTTAGCACTGTTGCTATCACAACTAATATATTCTAGACACTTAAATTTTTATTGCCTATTTGATACAAAGTCAGTGCAGATTTTTTCAGCATTGAATGCTTTCTATCGTTTTGTACAACACACATACAGAGCCTTTCTTCATAACCTTGCTGGATATGAATAGCCGGTTGTTTGCATATTCAGATAATTTTCATAGTCTAAAAATATTTGCATCAAACCTCCAACTTTAGCTTCGAACCTCGGAACCAGAGACCTCAGTACCTGCGGACCTCAGTACATATCACAACTAATATATTCTAGAAACTTAAATGTATTGCCTATTTGATACAAAGTCAGTGCAGAATTTCTGAGCATTGAATGCTTTTCGTTTTGTACAACACACATCCATACAGATCCTCTTTTCATAACCTTGCTGGATATGAATAGCCGGTTGTTTGCATATTCAGATAATTTTCTAAATCGTTCAGTGGATCATATTCACTAGTTCCACATATTTTTTTCAATTGTTAAACGCAATTCTAATGAGCTTCGAATTCGTTTATCCATCTTCGTTTGGAAACGAAATTTCATGTAAAATTTTTGACATATTTCTGAATCAGGATTTCTTCATTCATTTCTTCTTTAAGTGTATTTTCTAACTCGTAACATTTTCGGTAAATCTTATACCGCCATGATTTTAATCTAGAAGATTTTAGGCCGACTTGTCAAGTCTTGGGCCATTAGAGAGCACGTGATTCGGAAGCTGCTCATAATAATTACCAACTTGAGAAAATCATCGGAAATATATGTGAAATAATATGGCAAATAAATATATCGGAGACTCAGTCTCCAAGTTATTGTACAATTTGAAAAGGAAACACCTCAAAAAATTCTAATCTCATGATGTTTAGTTTGATGTGTATCCTTATATTTTTCAGGCGAATAACAATAATAATATTTGTTCTTTGATAACAACTCCATTTATAAATAATTTTACAAATTAGCTTTGTATTTATTTAACACATCCTAACAACTTTATAAGTGAATATATAATTGTCTGACCAAGTAAGCTTGTCAGGCATATTATTATATTTAGTTAAAGGGTGCCATAATGACCGTAGCTAACAGCTAATTTTGGCAATGATTGCCGTGTTTGTACTGTGTTGATTGTATTCCTAATGTGGTAATGGACCATGTAATATTATGTTAATTGCCCTTAAGATCTCTTTGAAGTGGAGTATTGAGAGTTTACTTACCACAATCAAGTAGTATATTATACAAGGTGCAAAAAGGGAAGTGAGAAATAACTTGGATGGCGATTTAAAGAAAATGGTGTTTTCATATAATATTTTTCGAATTGGCGTTTTGCTATAAAATTATTTGCTTATAGAGGATAAGCCAAAATAACAAAATGCATCTTAATATTAATTGGCAC
>NW_022146947.1:1277001-1326404 GCF_002938485.1 Sitophilus oryzae | reverse complement strand
GTTTTACAGAGGTTAGTTCTCCATCTTCGATATCAGTCGTACCAAAGTTTATGGCACGAATGGTTGTCGTCTCGGCGCACTCAGTGATGAAGTGTTCTGGTGTTTTCCCACAGAATCTACATTCGCCGTTGTTTCTTAGTGTCAATCTACTGAGATGTTCATTGCGGAGCCAGTGTGTGTCCTGGGAAAAACCCCGTGACAATCCGAAAATTATTCTTACTTAAATCAAGTGACTAAAACCAAGTGACAATCTTCGAGTGTCTTATGCCATTGGAGGATTTCCATTCCAGGTTACGGATGGAGTCTTCCAGGTTCTTGAGTTCCGCTTTAAGTTGGTTTCCACACGGGAATCTGGGACAGATCCATGCGTTTCAAGCATTACGAAAACATGCGAGAAAGGATAAATAGGAAGTTAGCACTCAGGGCTGCATCGGCATACTGCACATGACCAACAGTAGCGGTACTGTGTCTTGCTAAGATACCTCCAATCAGTCTACTGATCCAGAAAAGAAATCAAATATATAAAAATGAAACTTCCTTCCGGAAAGAGACCAGAAACATGGTACTAGAGCAATAGCAGACACGATGGGAAGCATATAGCGGATGGACAAAGACTTTCATACCCAATATTAAAGATTGGATAAAATGCGACCAAGCAAACACGGACTACTACATCACGCAAGCCATGTCTGGCCATGGAGTATTTGGCGAGTATCTGCACAGGATCCGCAAGACTGACTCTCCTACATGCTGGTATTGCGAGGCGTCAGACTCGGCTAACTATACACAATTTGAGTGTCACGCGCACGAAGATATACGGGAAAACGCAGAAAGAGTATGTGGTACGAAGATTACTAGAGTAAACGTCGGAAACCTTCTAACATCATCGAATGAAAATATCGAAGCGATTTGCGGCATGTTAAGGAATATTATGAAAAAAAAGACGAAGGACGAAAAAGACAAGATCTGGTACAGACAAGACCAACATAGAAGAATGATAAGTCTCTAATCTTGATGAAATGCCTTCGGCGGTACTGATATTGCGAGCTTAGAGCAGAGATGGGTTTTTAGTGGGTAGGACCTCTCGCATGAAATCCCCACACTCTGGCCCTAAAGGCGTTCCCATCTATAAAAAAAATGGTTTCCACTCGGGAAGCAGAACGGTTCTGGTCCAGTTAGTGGTCCGCTTCTTTTCTAATTAGATCGTTTGCTTTTTCATTACCTTCTAATCTTTGGTGGAATGGCACCCAGAGTAAGAGGGCTTTATCTTCTTTGCCTAATTTTTTCAGCTTTTCTAGGCATTCTTTGACTAACTTTGAATAGATGGTTACTGAGTTGATCGCTTTCAATTCTGTTTTTTAGCATCTCTTTTTCTCAATGTATTTAGAACCCAAAGAGTTGTGACATCACTGGATGATACAGTTTTACAACAGTAATTTTATAAGAAAAGTTTTTTATAAGAAATAGTTTCAATAATGGTAGATAACGGGAGAAAGTCATAAGTAAGATCTCTAAAAATAGTCTTTTGTGTAATAACTTACTAACTAAAAAAAATGGATTTAACTAAATTTGTTTTGGTAATGTTAATAAACCTATCGCCTAATTTATTGAGTTATAACGAAAGCAGTATGCATTTTAATGTTAGTTTCAGCACCATAAATTTTATAGTAAAAACTGTTACTACCACAAATACTCGGAATGGAAACATTTGTTTACATCATCACCTTGCGGTTTGAATTAATGGTTTTCAAGGTATTACTTTAATTTATTTCCCTCATTACAAGTTCTGCTTTTGATTAATAGTCATATCTGAGTCAAAACAGATTTTATTTTCAAGAGTAATCAATGTGCAACAAACCTATAACATATTATGATATATGTATAACCCCCCCCCCCTTTAAAGTTGCTGGTTGTAGGTGAACATGCGCGGGTATTTAAAAACAAGCCAACATGACTAGCTGGCTACTAAATAAGTTGTGGTTTGAAGTAATAGAAAACCATACAGGGTGTCCAAGAAATAAGTGCAAATATTTTAAAGGGTGGTAAATATCGATAAAAGAAACATATTTTTCCTTTACCGTTTTTCAAGAAAGTCCAAAATACTTTGAAAATTTCCAAAAAATTATTTTTTGCTCAAATTTTGAGAATCACTGGATCTTTTCTGGATTTTCTTTCTTGTAAATTTAATCTACTATCTAATACCTGACAAACGAATCTAAAACAGCGGAAGGAATGCGGGCAAAAAAAGTCGATGTTGTCACGTTTAATTATAGAAAAGCAAAGTTGCTCGATATTACCTATAAATTGAATATATTTTAGTTCATTTCAGCATACATAATTATATATATGCTAATATGTTGACGTAGTTCTTATTGTAATAATGTATATTTATCTAATTAACTGATTTCGTTCTATTCTGCCTATTATAAAAGGTAAAAGTATTTCCTTAAGATAAGGTCCGCTTAGGGTAAGCTGGCAACGCTGACAAAATTCATCATGGCATCCCGGATTCAACCAGTCTGATTGGTCGAGATTCTCGCACGTTTTGTCGCCATTACCCCCAACTTTATGCTCCTCTCTAGGAATAGTAGAAACAGATCCAGTGGGGGTGTTATTGTATTGTGTCTTATATCTTTAACTTGATTTGTGTTTATTGTAATTAGTACACGCGTTTTAACAAATATTACTATATTTGGGAAATGACTAAACAAAATGTAGGTACATTTAAAAGTAAAATAATATTATAAACTTTGCTGGAAAATATTATAAAAATTCCTGATATATCTTTTTATGAAACCCCGCACGCTCGTGTATATTTTATGAATGAAATCGGTCATGATTTTCGAAAATTGCGATCCCCTTGCCGTTGCCCCGTTGTTTCAGATCCGTTTGTCAGACTGTATGTTGCCATATTATCAAGAAATTCTGTTTTTTGACTAAAAACTAAAAAAAATCCAAAAATTTTTCAAGAAATTCCGAATTTTCAAAATTTTTTTTCGCGGAAAAAACCTCGTAGGCGTGTTTCTGGGGTTGAACTATACTACCAATTAAAATACTTGCACTTATTTCTGGGACACCTTGTATAAGTCAGAGAATTTAGAAAAGAATCTTATAAACAGGTAAAAGAAATGCTAGACTATACAGAGTGAGTCTTAAATAAGTGCAAATATTTTCAGGACTGGTGGATCGCGATAACCGGATTTTTTCTGTATTTGCATCCCTTTTAGTGCCGTAACCATAGAGTAAAACTGTAATACATAAGATATTCTTAATACATCTTTCTTAAAATTAATCTGTCTTTATGAGATAAACCTTTTTTATCAATCTGTTTTAAAATTTAATCCACCTATCTGTCCCATATAAAATTGGTTAACTTAGATACAATAATTAGTAATAAACATTTCTTTTTATGTAAAATTGTAACAACCTTAAAAAGCATTAAACTCTCTTAACACAAAAATCTTACAAATTTTTATCTTTATGATGGAGGATTAGGAGATTTGAAAATCTGTAATAAATTTAATCTGTGTAATTTGGTGTTAAGTACTTAATTGTATGTGAAGTTGATAAGAATTTCTAACTTAAAATAATCTTTTTACGTAAAAGTACTCTCATTTTATTTATTACCATTTCATTTCACTCTTAACATACTTAATTTTACTTTTTTTTTAACTGTAAGGGCTGTTCAAGTATATCCTCCTTATTTTGCGTTGTACAAAAAATGTTCTACTTCATGTTTTTTAATCATACCACCTATACGTAGACAAACTCCTATAGTCTGTGAAACAGATAACTTTGAATTTGACAGTTCCATGGGTTTTCTAGTGTTAATTTTATTAGGTTAGCAACTTGCGGCCAGCAGCTGACGCAATGCCGTCTCTAATAGAACAGCCTCCGAGGCGAGATTTATGACGTCACGCTAGTTAAATACTACGGATTAATAAATATGTTGTAAAATACATGGAAAACATAATAATTCTTCGTATTTTTGGTTTGTATTTTAAAAATGATATAGTTTACATGAAATATACATAATATACAGTTAATAAATACAATATATATACCTATATATAGTAATAAATAACTTTCGCAAATAAAACCAAATAAACTATGAACCATACAAATGCAGCAAATGTTTTACAATATACAAATAATGAATAGGTACATAAGATAATGGGTAAAATGTAAAATATATTTTATATTTTGGGGTTTGAAAATCGATCTAATTTAACAAACAACATTCAATATCTACTACTTACTATGGCTGAAATCGTATTCCATAGTCAATGTAGATAATTTTAGTGTTAAGAATAATAATTTAAAAAAATACGTGGTCATCTTTTGACAAGTTTATATTGTTTTATTAATTGCAGTAAACATTATGTGGTGTGAATATTAAATATGTAATTTTTTGGATTATATTCGACACTATCTTTTTCATATGACACAACACTGATGAAGGCTATGATGTTAGCCGAAACGTTTTTTTTAACCAAAAAAAAATAATGAAAAAACAAATGAAAACTTAATCAGCGTTTTTCCCGAACCTAAATCCCAAGAAAATAAAAAATTTTAGAATAATTTTACATATAAAATGACAGCGATATTTATTTCATAGCCGTCGCTGCAGCCTTTTTCTATGATATTGTATTATTTGCAAATATAATTTTTCGAACATTGATACTTTGCAAAATATACATATACATTTTGTGAATGCAAATAATAATACATCACTATTAGTAGATATTGAATGTTTTTGTTAAATTAGATCGATTTTCAAACCCCAAAATTTAAAATATATTTTACATTTTACCCATTATCTTATGTACCTATTCATTATTTGTATATTGTAAAACATTTGCTGCATTTGTATGGTTCATAATTTATTTGCCAAGTTATTTATTACTATAAATAGGTATATATATTGTATTTATTAACTGTATATTATGTATATTTCATGTAAACTATATCATTTTTAAAATATAAACCAAAATACGAGGAATTATTATGTTTTCCATGTATTCTACAACATATTTATTAATCCGTAGTATCTAACTAGCGTGACGTCATAAATCTTGCTCCGAGCCTGTTCTATTAGAGACTGGCATTGGTCTGATATTTAGAAATGTCAAAAAGCTGATGACATTTTACTTTTGACATTTGTGTTGATTTTTGTAAGAAGAGGAAGAACTGTCACTTGTTTTATTATTTTCCTTTTCCTTTTCACGAAAGTAAAATGAGTTACCTATCTGATTCGTTCAGGCACTCAATTTAAAGAATATCAGTAACTTTTTTGACAGAGGAATTTTATATTTGCCATGTTGGTAAAAAATAACGGTCAAAATTCAAAGTTATTCATTTTATAGACTATAGTAGGTATTTTTCTCGATTTAGAAATGTATATGCTCTTCTCTGATATAGCCCGTTAAAAAGATGCCCAAATCGTATTTTTAATCATTACTCAATTTTTTCAAATGGAACGAGGGTGGCTCATTAACATATTTGGAAAAAGCATTTTTTTACGAATAATTTGGTACCACAAACTTTGGTATTTCGAGTCGTATTGTTGTTATATTTTATGGCCATCGGCACTCTAGATTGAAATTTAAAATGCTAATTAATTGAAAATGTCAAAAGTTGACATATGATGTTATTATATTCAGGATGTCATTTTCTATCAAATAAAGTAAAAAAATCCAAAAGTATCATAGGGTATCATTATTATCAACATACCAAAACTCGTTTTTTATCTGAAAAAATAAAAAAAGTTATAAGAGTGACTCGCTTTTAAAAAAGACCCGGTGTTTATTTTCTGTATATAATGAAATATACTGTTAAGGACTTAGTTCCTAAAAAATACTTTAAAACAATTGCTTTATAAACCATTAAAAATTTATGTTTATAGCTTTTTTTCATAATAAAATAAATTATTAACTAACTTGGAATACCCACTAAATATTTTTTAATGTGTTTACTAATACTTGTAGGTAATGAACTCTCTCATCGATGACTATATCATTATTTACATTTATGTTGAGCTGTATTTAAAATAAAATCACTGTATATTAATATAGAGTTATGTTATGCAAAACAACTAGGTATAGTTTTTAATAAAAAAATATAATATGGACTTAAAATGTATAAATAACAATAAAATTTAAGAAGTTACTATTAATATTAAATGCTTATTATTGTGGTTAATAAAACTTATCTCACAAAGCTTTCTGGATTTTGCCTATCTGTTGATAACGCATTATTTTTGATCTTAGAATAAAATATAATACAGTATGATCGAAAAAAAATGGTGTCCAATTGGCTTGAGAATGTCGATCCATGACATTCCCCATATAATTTTACGTACTGACCCTGGTCGCTGATCTGTACTTTAATGCCATACGACAGAAATAAATATATCCGACCAGTTGACAGAGATAAAATATAAAGCGGAATACAGTGTTGCCGGTTCGTACGAGAAATATAATAATAAACGAAGATACATATCTAAGCTGTTCAATAATGCTCATTTCTGTTAAACAGTTGTTTAAGAATCTATTACTGCTGTAGTAAAATGAGTAACTAATTGTGAGAAATAAAGTTCCAACCCTAGATGCAACGTTTTTCGTAACACCTACTTGTGCGGTTTGAAATTTTGATGCAAAATCTGGCAATACAGTATAGAAGAAATAGATCAACCTAACTTTTATCTCTTTTTAATACATTTGATTTTTCATTTAAGATGTCCATATCACTGTCTTACACGTTAAAATCCAGACCAAGCAGTTTCAATGACCAGATCGGTATAAAATGACAGCGTCAATCTTCATTTCATAGCCGTCGCTGATAAAGCAGTTTTATTTTTCGATTATATTGTATTTTTCACAGTATTATCTGCATCTTTGTAGTTTGAACTTATACCACGGGTTATAGGTACTTTTTTCACCTCTATTATGATATTCTCAAAATTAAAGCAAAATTTCCAACATATTGTGAGACTAGCGTTGATGCAACAAATCTGGTATAAACATAAACTCTAAAATAATCAATTTTAAAATTAAATCACGTCAAATATCTTCCTACTAGCGTGTACCAGCGACTTCGTTCGCGTCGAATTAATCATTTGTAATGGTGATGATAAAGCAAAGCAAGAGCTTCCATTAACATACAAACTGGATAAAATGTTCTCACATTTATGTCAGCATGAGAAAAAACAATATGGCGATATTATTATATAACTTGGTAATATTTGAGGGGTAGTTTCATCTCGTTGGAATTTGACTTTCGAAAAATCCGTTTACCAAAAATAAGCTTTTTATGGCAAGCAGTTTAAGCACAATCGTGGTTAATCAATTACCCAACTTTTTGGACTTAAGGATTTTATATATTATTATAGATTATAGTCGTTCTCACTTGGAACGCTCTGTATATGTATTTAAGTAGTTATATTCCCATAACACTAATTCTTCCGTCAAATAGACAGACATCTTGCTATTTTCTGATTAGATCATCACACAGAACGTATAACCATCTCGTTCTGAAGTTAAATAAATGTACGAGGTCAAATAAATTAATGAAATTGGCCTATGAATTACTTCAATATCTTTAACGATCCAATGTAACAACATTTGCAAACTTTTTCCTACAGAATATTTTTATTCTTAAAAACAATGTATAGTTCAAATAAAATAAGCAGGAACAATCCTGAGAATTTTAATTCTCAAACTTTACAAAGCAAGTGAGGTATTTATTTAAAATGGCCAATACTAAAGGCTAATACGGTATGATCGAAAAAAAAACGGCGTCAGCGATATGCTAGACTATTTCCCAGACAACTGGACGCAGTTTTTTTCGATCATACGGTAGTTTCGAGATTTGAAATTTTTTGTCTTTATCAGTCTAATAAAAGATAAATTCACAAACTATGCACTGAATTCAACAAATATAATAAAAGTGGCGGTAAGTAACGTAAGGACGCTCTAACCTAATTAAACAGATCTGCTATCTATCGGAGTCCCGTTTTCTAATGTTAATGTTAGGTAAGTTCTTTACTTTGAATTTTCCAATCGTTTTTAAATCTATCTAGTCGATGTGTCAACACTGGGCGTCGAACAAGCTGAGATTCTGGTAATTGTTTGGTATTTGTGGCTGGTTATCGATTACTGCCGACGCCGGTGGCTCTCAAAATGTTACCGTTATTTTTTTTTGTTAATTTTCAAAGATAAATAACTTGGTTATTATCAATTTATTTTAAAATTGTTAGAAATAAGTGGTAAAGAGAAAATATGTTTCTTTTGGCCAGATCTACCACTCCTTAAAATATCTGCACTTATTTCTGAGACATCCTGTATAAAAATCTGGCTTAGTGTTTTATAAAAGGTCTTAAATATTCCGAAATAGAAAAAGATTTAAGTCTTTTTAGAAAAGACACAAATCTTTTTCTTTTTGGGAACAAAAATTCAAGTTACAAATCATTTGAAAAAAGACGCCAGCTTTTTCTTTTTATATTAAGAAATATATATATATATTATAATTAATTAATATTAATTAATTAATATTTATTTTCTTAAGCCAGCTTTCGAAAAATTACTTTAAATCAAATGACTAAGTTTTCTGTGAGCTTGCAGCTTTGGTTCACTAAAAATTAATACAAGTAAAACTAGCTTTCTTTTTCTCTCAAAACGTGTTCCCACGTTCAATATTCGTTTAATATAACTGACTCTGCTTTATTAATCCTGAAAGATAAGTAATTTAGAACTGCCTTTAGATATGCTAAATTTATTGAAAAATTAATAACTCTAGCATGTCAGATGTCTCAATATTAGTTTTATTTTAACAATATAACGATATTATTTTCTCATACGAGTTATTATCGACCTGACTGACCTTCTGACTGCAGACTGAAAAAAATCGACAATATTTATTCTCGATTCCGTTGTTCCCCGCTCGCCTTGACATAGAAATGTCGAGTTGGCCAGCTATCGATAATGATCTATATTGTAGCAACTATTACAGGGCTCTGACACAAGCTCTGATCTAATTTTGAACATTATATGTCTCATAATTAATTAACAGCAGAGAAGGACCTACCTGCTTAATTTTATAAATAAGAGAAACTTTCATTCTCTGTTTAAAAAATTCAGGTTTTACACAGGGTGTTTCAAAAAACATGTGCCTTCTATCCTGGGGAGATTCCTCACTTAAAAATAAGAATTATTTTTCATATTAACATAGGTCCGATTCTGCTTTGTTTCGTAGCTATAGGGGGTTAGCTACATTCAAAAGATGATAGAAGATACAATTTACCTGTCAATGACAGTAACGACAGACATCATCTGTCACTGTCAGGTAATCTCTGGTTTGACAGACTTTAGTCACAAATTAGTTTAGTTTGTAATAAAAGTATAGTTTTATTTTAATTTTAAATTTTAACGATAAATTCTGACAGAGTATTTTCAAAATTTATGAATTTATATCTAATATGCGGTATAAAATTGAAAAATAAATAATTTTAAATCATTCAGTGGTCAAGGATAGCGGTAACTGTTTTGATACAACCTCGCCAATTTATTGTTTCAATGTTTCACCTTGTCAAATAATTACCGGAAGTTGGTTACTGCCTTGATAAAGTTATGATTCCCTTATCATTTTTATACTCGAATTTATATGTATACAGGGTATAAAGTAATAAATCTGCGTTAGTTTTTGTTGTAAAAAAAAATTTAAATTATTATTTAAAACAAAAAAATAGAACTAATACTATTTTTAAATATATTGATGGAAAAACCCCGGAATTCTTATACCTCACAAGTATATAGGCCTCAGATAAGGATGCTAATAGTAATAATCTCTAAATACATACTAAAAATCATTAAAACTTGTTTTATTTCATTATTTTCCCCTACATTTCCTTCTAGAAATCGATATCTTATATATAATGCACATACATAAATTATCCCCAGCTATGTTTACTAAAAAGTTCAGTATTATTCTTCTTGTTCTTTAAATTACACTAGTAATTTTACTAAGAAAAATAAGCTCACACATGAAACGAGGTTTCTGTGAATTATGTGTTTGAATATTACAGGTAAATGATGTATATAGGTACTACTATGCCGTAAAGTTATATTTTACACAGTTTTGATGCTAAAGTAAATATTGTTATGATTCGTCTGATTTATTGAAATTTGCTTGGAACGTAAATATCACAGCGTATTCAGAACCAGCCTGTCGAATTTTGCACGATCATTTTTCGCATGGAAATCTGCTTATACCGATTTGGTCATCGCAACTCTGCGGTCTGGATTTTAACGTGTAAGACAGTGATGTAGACAGCATAATGGAAAATCAAATGTATTAAAAAGATATAAAAATTGTGTGGACACATTCCTTCTATGCGGTATTGCCGGATTTTGCATCAAAATTTCAAACCGCATAAGTAGGCGTTTACGAAAAATGTTGTCTAGGGTTGGAACTTTATTTTTCACTATTAGTTTCACTACAACTGTAATAGATTATATTTAGTTTAGGTATATTATAATCATTTCAGTAGTATACATAAAAGATTTTAAAATAGCTTATATTATTCTACACACTTTTTCCTACAAACGGAAAAACCGGCAACACTGTATGCCGCTTTTGATTTTGTCGCTCTGTCTGTTAACCATTTATATTATTCTCTGTCACAAGCATTAAAATCCAGACCACATAAATTGGATGACCAGCAGGGTATACCAATGTAGTTAAGATCAATTGTGTCCATCTTTCTTAAGTTATAACTCATCATGCAGTCTCAGGGCTTTGTCAGAAGCCAGTATTTTTTTAGCCAGACGGTTTTACGGATGGTAGTTCTCCATCTCCGATATCAGTGGTACCAAAGTTTATGGCATGAATGGTTGTCGTCTTGGCGCACTCAGTGATGAAGTGTTCTGGGATTTCCCCATTTTCCCTACAGAATTTGCATTCGCCATTATTTCTTAGCTTCAATCTACTGAGGTGTTCATTGAGGAGACAGTGTCCTGTTAAAAACCCCGTGACAATCCTAAGATTGTTCTTACTTAAATAAAGAAAAATCTTTGATCTTAAGTGTTATATGTCTATTCTGTGCTCCTGTATGGTGCCGAGTCCTGGACATTGACATAAGCGTCCACAAAGAAACTTGAAGCCTTTGAGATGGTTGACGACTTCTTTGAAGAATCTCCTAGGTATACCGCGTATCCAACAAGGCCGTTTTGGAAATCAAAAGCAGAACAAAATAGTCGACATTATCAGACAACAAAAATTAGAATATCTGGGACACATAATGAGGGACCCAAAAAGATATGGTCTAATTGATACTCCAGGGAAGGGTCTTAAGCAAAAGAGGACCTAGAAGGCGCAGAATCTCCTGGTTGAAAAGAAGAACTTGGTTTTCCTCCTCAGAACTTGGTTTTCCTTGTCTATAGGAGGATTATTTAGAGCAGCAGCCAGAAAAGTTCGAATCTTTTTGTTTATCGCTAACCTCGGGATAGACACACTCAGAAGAAGAAAATATATAAAAATAACAAACAATTGACAGAAAATACATTCTAATAAGTAACACAACATTGGAAATAGTAGAAGAATATATACAGGGTGGTCCGAACTGTATTCCGGAAACTTCGGCAACATATTCTGCAGATAAAAGTAAGTAAAAAAGTTCGTATAAATATATGTCCTAAAATGCTTAGTTTCAGAGATACAGGGTGTAGAAGTTTCATTTTTCTTTCGATTTTTTCCAAATAATTTCTGAAGTAAAGTCAATATTTGGATAAAAATTGGTGTCTGGGAGTTTTTTGACATGAGAAATTTGATTTTGATGTCAATATGACGCCTACTAGTACAGGGCATTACCTACATGTGTTTTAACTGTTTTGAAATGTAATAATTGACCATACCTGTTTGTTTTGGCGAAAAAAAATAACATCTCAGTTTTGGTTAAAAATATGGCTTGGGGTCACGCGCCAGTGAGCAACCGTTCTTAAGATATTAGAATGGAAATAGTCAATACATGTCATTATTGACGAAAAATAAACACGTTGAGTAGATATAGTTATTTCACTGAAATAATAAATTTGGGATTTTTTTATTTTTTTAAATTAATCATAAATTCTTCTGCAAAAAATGATGATAAAACAGTTTCTGTTGAACTTTTGACACATAAACATTTCAAATTGAAGATTTCAGTCTAATAACTATTTAGTCAACACGTTTAATTTATGTCAATGATGACAAGTATTTATAATTTCGATTCCAAATATCTCGAAAACCATTACTCGTAGCGATTTTCACCAAGAGACCTTTTTCACGTAAAAAACGTCGTAAATGTATATTTTTTTACTTATTAGTTTTATACAGGTACGGGCGAAAAGTTATTACTCTTCAAACTAGTTAAAAAATATGTAGGTGGCGCCCTCTACTAGTAGGAGTGATATTGACATCAAAATCAAATTTCTCATGTCAAAAAACTCCCAGACACCAATTCTCATCCAAATATTGACGTTCCTTCAGAAATTATTTAGAAAAAATCGAAATAAGAATGAATCTTCTACACCCTGTATCTCCGATATTAAGCAATTTCGGACATACATTTATACAATTTTTTTTACTTCTTTTTATCTGCAGAATATGCTGCCGAAGTTTCCGGAATTCAGTTCGGACCACACTGTAGATATACATATGTGAGGAAGGCTATACCATAATTGGAAATGGTTGAATAAGCTGAAAATGATTATGATGATGAACAAAGAATTGAAGTTTTTTTTTCAATAAAAATTATCAATTAATTAGTTTCTACTCTAAACTTGACGAAAGTATGATTATTTTCAAAGATTTAGTGTGACACAAAACTTTTGAATTTACGCGTAAAAATGAATATTTGTTTGAAATGTTTCTAAATACGCTACAATACAAAGCATCAATATGACGCACAATAGCATCAAATATAAAATTGCATTTATTTAAACGTATTGAAGCGTAATGAAGCGAAAAACTGCTTTATAACCAGGAGCGACAATCAAACAAATCGACATTTATTTTTTCCTCTAAATGAAAACAAGGCTGACCTGGTTGATAGTTATCTCGTTATATTTGTAATTAATGTTATTTTTAACCTTTTAAAAATAATTACAATACAAATCATACATTTTTATGTAGTCTGGATGCGGTGCCAAATTTTTTCGAACTTTATTGTGAAACCGTGTTCGACGGAACATTATAGTGTTTTATTTGCATTTATTTTGGTGTAGGGTTATATAAATAAGAATTATTGATGTAATTTTGGTATATCGATCAAAATAAGTAAGGAAAATGAAAATTCAATAGACTACTAAGTTATGATTTTTTTTCAATTTTCCTAAGTTATACCGGGTGTTTTTCAAAAAAAGCTCACCCCTATAACTTTTTTATTGTTTCAAATAAAAAAAAAACTAGATTTGGTATGTTATGTATATGACATAAATCAGGATTGACTGACGTATTCAATTAGTTTCGGTCAAAAGTGGACAACGCTGTGCCGGTCAAGGTTAATCACGTGACTAAAAGTTTATTTGATATGAACTATATGTATATTTAAATAAAATTGAGCATATTATGGTACACACATAAATTTACAGGGTGTTCTGATAACTAAATTCTTTATAAAACTTTATACTTGGCATTTTAACATTCAAAATATGAAATTTATGATACACATTTTTGTTGTTTTTTTTTCCTAGGGAAACTGTATTTGTCTGTCACTATTTTACTTATTTTTGTAATTTAATAGTGATAAATATCTGCAAGAAAAATTGAGCATTAGTTGAAACAATATATCTTATTAATTTAAGTATCGGTTAGTAATTTTATGGCATGCGTTCCTTCAAATCATTGAACAGAAAATATAGCATTCTATATGTAAACAAATTTTTGTTTGAAGCATCCTGTATGTTAAAAGGCGCGCATTCGTTGCTGCATTTTTTGTAAAATTATTTTATCACTAAACGAAACAAAACAGAAATATACAGTATAGACTAATATAACAATCTTATTTGAATTTGATTTCTGTTAAAAAAGTTATTTAAATTTTACATCAAACACCGCTTATTATTTAATGATGGATTGTTACGAACAAAATCAAAACAGATAGTACTCACCTAAGCTCAAACAACGTGGATATAAAAGAAAACTACAATAAAAAAATGAAAGAAAAAAAATCGGCCGGTAAAAACGAGAGAAAAATTGATTTTTTTCTAACCTTTCGAAGTGATATACATAAAACAAGCGACGCTACGTAAAAAAATAAAAACTAAACTAAAAATGATAGGTTGGACGCGAATGAAACACGCTTCCGAACGAAAAACGCGCACTATCTACGATGGTGGCCGCGCGTTCTGCGGCCGCTACGCTGCCAGTTCGATTTGAACGGCGGCCATTGGGCGCGCAGGTGGACGGAAAGTTATCGATGCGGTCGTGACGGACCAAAACCGCCGACAAAAAGAGGCCTAACAGCTTATGACGATGACGTCATGAGAGTAGGCAAGGGGCAAAACCGCTAAAGGTGCGTCCAGACCTGACGAGACGAAAGCGAGACGAGCGCGAGACATTCCAAATTTGTTAAGTGTGGACAGGTCTCGCGAGACAACCCTCGGAGCCTCGTTGCTATCCGTCATCCGTCCTCTGTCTAGATATATTATACTTCGTGGATAAATCAACGTCATAAGTTTAGCATTAAAAAATATGTCTCCAACATCACGACATGCCATTTTCAAACCTTCTTTATTGCACTTATGAAACGTTCAATTGGTTTGTCTCTCTCTAAGGTCCTCGAGGTCCTTTGCGCCATGCGCCATTAAAAGTTGCACGCATTTCCAAAATAGTCACAATTTTATACGGTTTAGAAAGTACAAATTATACATTGTTATGGAAACCAACTTTTCATTATCATCATATTATCATAATTCAAAGGTCATAATTTTATTTCCATTGTGTAACGACGCTTGTTTTTTGCGTTTTTTTTTTAATTTAAAAATTGTATTAATTAAGTACTCTTTTATATAGCCAAGAATGCAAGTGTGTTCAGTGAGAAGTTAATTTTAAGTTTGTGCAATTATATTTCTATTTTTTTTTGTTGGACTTTCTAAATACTCGTAAAAATGACTAGAAAGTGTTTAGTTTGTGAAAGTTCTAATATAAAGGTCCCCGGATTATCTTTTCATACGCCAGTAAAGTATTCAGTTGTACTTTTATTTATATTAAACCACAGGTATACTTTCTGGTTAGGTTTCCTAAGAATATTGATATTCGTACGCAGTGGCTAAATTAAAAAATGTTCTAATTTGGCGTGGGAACGATAGGTCCTCGACAAGGATAGATAGAGTAGAAGCACCGCGTGTGCAACAAAAAAAAAAGAAGATAAATGGAAGTCGTTGATATGTTTGCGACAGTTTCCATAGTGATTTACTTATCCACGTAAGTATTTGGACGCGTTTTTGTGAAATGTTACATTTCAGTGCATGATACAATAACGGAAGATAAGATCCTTGGCGGTCGCAAATCTGTTCTCCGCGCGCATGACGTCACTCGGATAGTAATTTTCTGTTAAGCTCCGCCCACTACATGCGTAATATCTTATCTAACCGTTCTTGTATCATGATTTCAGTGTCGTAAAAAATTGTCAGTCATGCTATTTTTTCTGAAGTTGGAGTACTAAAATATACAGGGACTATAGGGACAAAGAAAAAGATATAATGTAGATATATTTGAATTAGATGATAAGTTGTTTAAAATATATTCATGAATTTGGACTATTTAAAATTAAATAATTTCAAAAAATCTCAAACTTTTTAAATGGTACACCGTTGCACCATATGTATTTTATCCTTGTATTATCATTTTTTCTGGTAGAATTTACAAATTTTGCGTCACTGATAATTTTTACCGTACCAAATTCTCACATTTCTTTAAACAAATTGAATGAATACAAAATATATTAATTTTAGATATACAGGGTGGCCCGAACTGTATTCCGGAAACGTCGGCAGCATATTCTGTAGATAAAAATAAATAAAAAAGTTCGTATGCACAGAAATACGGTGCGTTTCATTTTTATTTCGATTTTTTCCAAATAATTTATGAAGTAACGTAAACATTTGGATTTCTGGGAGTTTTCTGACATGACAAATTTGATTTGATGTCAATATAGCTCCTGAGTAAAAAAATATACATTTAAGGCATTTTTTTCGTAGAAAAGGTCTCTTGGGAAAAATCGCTACTAGTATAATGGTTCTCGAGATATTTTGAATCGAAATTATCAATACCTGTCATCATTGACATAAATTAAATATGTTGACTAAATAGTTATTAGACTGAAATCTTAAATTTGAAATGTTTGTGTGCCAAAAGTTCAACAGAAACTGTTTTACCATCATTTCTTCGCAGAAAAATTTATGGTGAATTTAAAAAGATATATATAAATTTTCCGAATTTATTATTTCAGTCAAATGACTATACTCAAGCCTCAAATCTAAGATATATATCTACTCAACATGTTTATTTTTTGTCAATAAAGACTTGTCAATAAAGACATGTATTGACTATTCCCATGCTAAATATCTTGAGAACGGTTACTCGTAGCGAGCTTTACCAAGAGACATTTATTATGTAAAAAATCATGGAACATGGAAATGTACTATATATTTTCACTCAGTAGTTTTATACAGGTACGGACAAAAAGTTATTACTCTTCAAAACAGTTAGAACAAAGGTTAGAACACATTCATGTATATGGCGCCACCTACAAGTAGAAGTCATATTGACATCAAAATCAAATTTCTCATGTCAAAGAACTGCCAGACACCAATTTTCATCCAAATATTGACGTTACGTCAGAAATTATTGGAAAAAGATCAAAATAAAAATCTCTGAAACTTTTAGACGAACTTTTTTACTTATTTTTATCTGCAGAATATGCTGCCGAAGTTTCCGGAGTACAATTCGGACCACCCTGTATAATTATCCACACTATCTCATGTTAAAACATTACAAAAATATCTTATTATATTTTTTGCCTTCGTGAGGATTTCTCAGACGAGAACTTTACTAAGAACTACATTACTTTACGAAGGGCAACGTCCTCAATCTTATTTTGTCTGTGCTTAGAAAACAGATTTTCTTCCATTATATCTTGGAAAATAAAACGGTCGCGTCGGGTTCGGTTCATTTCCAAGAAAAATCGTTCGATGATGATAGCAGGCGAATACCACGAATTTAGAACTATACATAGGGAAAATCGTGGAAAATGAAAACGTAGAAGGACGTTCCAATAAAATAAAAATCCTGTAAAATTTCATCTTATAGAATTTTTCATCCGGTTCATTAAAAGTTTTTACTTTTTTCTCAATAAATGTTTATTATTTTTTCGGCTCGATAAAAACTATATCAGCTTTTCCCATTACAAAACCTACTGTGATGCCATTTTTTTTTGGTTGCACAGTACTTTAATAAATAGAGTAAAATATTTTTTTGTATTGCTTATACCGTATAATCGAAAAAAATGGCGTCCAGCGCGCAGCGTCCAGTTGGCTATAGGAAATGACGATCGATGACATTTTCCATATAAAAATCTATACTAATTATCTAAAATCCTTAAGTGACTCGATCACTGATTAATCACAATCCTGCTCAAACCACTCAAACGTAAGAAGCTCAGTTTTGGCATACAGGTTGATTCTAAGGTGTACAGGTTCGATAAGAAGAGATTTTTCGAAATTCCAGTTCCAAGGGGGTGAAACCATATACGTATTACTTTTTACAAATATACTCAGGGTTCCCTATTTAACCCCGTGTAGAATTTCTGTGCCGTAAGAAAAAGACAACATAACCCAGCTCCATATTAAAACTGCATAAGTCTATTTCACCCGGATATGGATTGAACTGCGATTGCGCCAAACTCCGATTGATTGTTGTTTTAGTTCTGTTTGGATTACTTTTTGTTTGTGCGCGTAAAAGAGTGATTTTGTTTAGTTTATTGTTTCCAACTATTTTTTGATATTTTTCCAACTCCATGATAATGTGTTATAAATAATAAAAATATAAATAAAATTGAAGGTTAGGGGAAATGTCAGTCAACCACTTCCCTTTAAAAACATCGACCAATGAAAACTTCTTCAGGTGAGGCATGCTCAGTTAAATGAATATCCGGGTGAAATAGACTTATGCAGAATTCCATATTGTTCTTTCACTGTTTGGGCTTCACTTTTTGGAGATTAGGCTGAGTATATTTGTAAAAAGTAATACGTATATGGGTGAAACCACCCCTCAAATATTACAATATTTTTTATTTAAAAAACGGTCAAGTTTCCGAAAAAACGCTTAAACACGTATATTTTAATTTGTTCTTTTTCATATTTTAAGATTTTTTAAAAATGTACACAGGGTGTTTCGAAAAATCTGGTCATTGCGATTAATCACGATCCTGCTTAAAGCGCTTGACGTAAAAAGCTGATTTTTGGAAAACGGATTGACTTTAGGGTGTAGAGGTTCGATAAGGGATTTTTCGAAACTCGAATTCTAAGAGGGTGAAACCACCCCTCAAATATTAGAATATTTTTTATTTAAAAACCGGTGAGTTTTTTGGAAAAACTCTTAAAACACGTATATTTTATTTTGTGGTTTTACATATTTTAAGATTTTTTAAAAATTTATACAGGGTGTTTCATAAAATATGACCATTGAGTAATCACAATTCTGCTTGAAACGGATTGACTGTGGGGTCGTGTAGAGGTTCGATAAGGAGGAGTTTCTCGATTCTCAAATTCCAAGAGGGTGAAAACGCCCCTCAAATATTACAATATTTGTTATTTAAATAACGGTTATTCTTTCGGGAAAACGCTTGGACACGCATAATTTATTTTGTTTTTTTACATATTTTGAAATTTTTTAAAAAATCATACAGGGTGTTCCAAAAAGTTGGGTAATTGATTAACGACGATTCTGCTTAAACTGCTTAACGTAAAAAGCCTATTTTTGGCAAACGGATTTTTCGAAAGTCTCATTCCAACGAGATGAAACTACCCCTCAAATATTACCAAAAGTTATATAGTAATATCGCCATATTGTTTTTTCTCATGCTGACATAAATGTGAGAAATTTGATCCAGTTTGTGGATAAAATTTTAGAAATTCTTGTTTTGCTTTATCATCACCATTACAAATGATTAATTCGACACGAACAAAGTCGCGTGTACACGCTAGTATATTTTATAAAATACCTCTGAATAATTTACTACCTAATAAAATTTGAGCAAAAGGCTCTGTTGGAACTTCAACATTTAAATTAATCGGCAATGTTTTTTAGTTAATCCAATAAATACATTTTATTTAAACATCAAAAGATTAGATTTTATAAACACATTCACCATTTTGTCATAAAATTGTATATCAAAATTTTCTAACTGGAAGAAAATCAGAATTTTTTAAGATGATTCAAATTATGTACTTAAATTTTGTATAATATAAAAAATAAACAAGAATTCATAAGGAAATTATAGCGGAATCAAAATCTATAGAAAAATGTGTTTTTTTATTTTTCACCATTTGTTCATGATACTGCATATCAAAATTCTTCACAGAAAATCAGTATTTATTTGTTGAATAGGATACTCACTACTTAAATTTTATATCAGAAAAATAAATTAAAAAATAATTCATAAGGAAACTGTGATCGAAAAAAAAACGGTGTCCAGTATGGTCGGTATACAAGAGAAAGTTACCAAGTCCAAATTTTCGTGAATTTAATTTTTTAACATCATATACTTTTACAAAAAAAATTGACCAACTCCATTTTTTTTGTGCATAAACTCTAGTGATATTACACAATTGTTCAAGTCCATCTGTAAAAAAAAACAAAGAATACACGTAAATAATACATTTTGTTACTATTGAACTTTGTCATTTTCTCTTCTGTACCAACAATATACAATCTCCGTCTGCTCTAAGAAAATCATTATTTTTTTGAAGAGGATTCAAATTACTTAATCTACAGAGAAATCTATGTTTTGAACAACAAAAATGGACATCAAAAGTGTAGTGTCATCAACAAAAAAAAATGACAAAGAAATTACAATAGTAAAACAACTAAACAAAGATAAAAATGTATTTATTGTTTAAATATATGTATAACAGTCTAAAATATTAAATATACCTATCTAGAAAAAGTTACCCTATAACAGTTAAAAAATACGTTAAATATAAAATTCCAAGCAAAATTTGGAAAATATACCTGAAGCAGCAAATTGCATTAATCTAAAATCAGCTTCAGATCTTAAAAATTAATACCATCCAATCTACGGTATGATCAAAAACCTTTATGATCGAGCTTTGACTTCATAGAACTCTTTGATTTCATTATTTGATGCTGATTGCCACTAATTAAGGTTATTTGATAATAAATAAATTAATATACAGCTTAAACAGATGCATACATTCTATACAAAAAAGGAAACTCTTGTGCTATTTAATGTTTTGTTTTAATTTTTTTTGGAAGTATTCGCCATCGCCTTTAGTAGCCTGTTTGTTAATCTCTATATGTTTCTCTTTGCTCACTATCTCTTCTAATACTTCTCCATCTCCTTTAATCAATCTGAAAATAAGTAGAAATACAGAGAGATTAATAATACCTTATGACTGAATAAAAACGGCGTCAGCGATGGCTATGAAATGACAATCGATGACATTTCCCATATAAATTTACATATAAAATGACAGCGATCTTCATTTCACAGCCATCGCTGACGCGGTTTTTTTTGCGATCATACTATATCAAAGCAAATACCATACAATCTAAAATAAAAAACGGCGTCAAAGATAGCTGTGGAATGACAATCAATGGTAATTTTGGTGAGGTCAAGCCCTACAGCTCATTACCTGGCCCCCATTACTCTTCTATATTTTCTAATGACACTAACTGCCTTTAATAGCCTTAAAAAAAAATTTATGTCAATTTTCAGTAAATGACATCTAGAAACTGGCCTCGCCACATTTCTCCTAAATTGTGATCCCCTAGCTGTCTTTGACGCCGGTCCTCTTCAATCATACAGTACCTGTATCTTCCAGTATCTTCACAGAACACTCTTCTAACAACATTTTGTTGTTTCTCCCAATCTTCCTTCCGCATGGGAGCCATGGTTTTTGATTTTTCCATCAACTCAAGAGGAATATCGCTTGATTCATTATCTACTTTGTCCTCATTTTCTTTAGCTTTTTTATTGGTTTTGCTTTGTTCAGTGTCGTCATAGTACACCCTCCTAACACTATTAGCTGTTGATTTTGATTTTCCCATTAACTCAATAGGAATATCATTATCTACTTTATCCTCATTTTTCTTTAGCTTTTTATTGGTCTTGCTATGTTTGTCACTTTTGTCTGAAGTCTAAGCACAAAAAAAACAGAACTGTAAATTTATCAGTTGAACTATAATATATGAATAATGAATACTAGGTACCTTTTCGGAATACTTATTTTTATTCTTCTCTTTCTTCTTTTTTGCGTGGTCATTTTCTTTCAGTTTCTCTTTTAATTTTCGTTTTAGCAGAGCTCTATTTTTCTTCATTCTCCTACGATTGTCATCGGTCGATGATGAACTTGAGCTACTATTACTACTACTCGAACTAGAACTACTACAAAAACATATTGAGTATAAGTAACTCGAATCAATAAAATCTTGAATAATGCTTACCTAGAGGTGCTGCTAGAGCTCGAACAAGGTTCTGATAAATCAGATGAACTAGAAGAACTGCTGGTACTAGACGAACAATCACTTTCCGAGTCAGAACTAGATGAACTATCAGAACTGCTACTATATTTCCTTTTTCTTTGATTGCTCTTTGAAATTGTTTTCTTTCGTTTCTGCATATTTACCTTAGAAAATTACAGTTATTTTATTCAATTTTCATAACTGCTTGATCTTAATTTGAAATGTTTTCGTATTTATTTTAATTTTCACAACAATAAACTAAAGAAACAAGAAATGTTAAAAACGCCATTTTCATTTCCAATCATATTCTTCTTTTTTTATTGGTTTTCCGGCTCAAGCTGCCAGGACTATACGGCCAAATCATATTCCAATAATACTAGTAGAAATAAATATGCCTTATAGCCTTAATTTGTCGATTCTTGAAAAGAAGACCAGAAACTAGGTTGAGGCCTGACATTTTTCAGAAATGTCAAAATCGCAAACCATAGATAAAAGCAAATAAAAGACTTATACCACTTATACTATTAAAATCGCAAACTAACCATAATTTTAACCCAACAAAGTTGTAATTTTAATTTTGTTGAAAAAAAGAATAAATATATTAGAATATATTAGTTATATTATAAAAATGACTGTTCATAACATATACATTTTTGATAAACAAGGCAGTCTGTTATTTTATCAAGAATGGAATAGGTTGAAAAATTCAGGAATGACTAGAGAAGAGGTAGAAATATTTTAATTAACAATTTAAAAGGTCTAGTATATTATATTATATATAGTGTTATATTTTCAGGAAGCTAAATTAATGTATGGAATGTTATTTTCATTGAAGTCGTTTGTAAATAAGATTTCTCCGTTGGATACTAAGGGAGGTTTCTTGTACTACAAAACATCAAAGTACACTTTGCATTATTTAGAGACCCCATCTGGTTTGAAGTTTGTTTTAAATACAGATAATCATTCCCAAGGAGTGAGAGACTTGTTACATCAAATATATAAAGAAGTAAGTCATCAGAATTAGTATGTAGGTTTTAATTTACCTCAATTTTTTTCTTTTTTTTTAGATTTTTGTGGAATATGTAGTGAAAAATCCACTGTGCAGTTTGAACGAACCCATCCAATCAGAATTATTTAAAACTAAGTTAGACGCTTATATAAAACAGTCCTCTGTGTACCTGACAAAGTCAATGTAATTATTATTATATTAGTTGTTATTCTATTTATTTTGTGTTTAAAATATATTTAAGTATGTTATGTACGTTTTGTAATTTTCATTAATAAAGATATTTATTTTACAGACTCTAGGATTGATCACTTAAATTTTTTTGAACTTAAGTAATATTCCATTTCTGCAATGTTTTGTAAAAAATTCTAAAGAATCTAAGAGTCCATTTTACTAGTCCGAAAAAGTAGCAAAATAAGCATTTTATGTAAAACTGGCTAAGTATTTTTACATAAATGAAGAAGGAAATTTAAGATAAAGGATTATACTATATCCGTATAGTAGGACATTTTTAGACAACTTTATTTTTAAGATTTTGATGGTCAAACATCAACAAAATATTCCTAATGTTTGAACTAAATGTTCTCGAAAATAAAGACATAATTTAAATTCCGTTACAATACAGAAATAGATTGAAGTTTTGTGATTAGTGATATATAATTCATATGGTTTCGTAACAAATTACTCGCTATTTTATGGCAAATGCTGAAGCTCTGCAATGGCTCTGCAAACCTTAATCAAAGCACGTGTGTTTGGAATTTTGGGTGTGGCTTAATACGACAGGATCGGTTTGGCAATTAATGCACAAAACGCAACAAAATAAAAATATTGACATATTTAAAAAACAAATGAATATTTGTTAACTTTTTAATGACTAGCAGGGCCTCTAATGTTTGTTCGCACAGTATAGTTTTTACTTAAGAGTCATTGCCATTACAGAAAATGTTCTAAAGGGGGATGTTTTCTTGCTACTCGTGGAGTTGCAATATATTGCGACTAGGCTACTCCATGGCTACCCAACATGATTTTTCTCCATAGAGAAATGACCACAGACAAATGACTTATAATATAAAATTTTTCTTATTTGATAAATGTCATCGATCGTCATTTTTAACTTGGCGCACTTCTCTTTCAATCATACGCTATTTGACTTTTTCCTTATTTTTTTTTGTTCATTTGTTAGCTGTCACCAAGGCGTTGTTTTTTTCGACAACTCCCTGATGTTCGCCTTTGAACTTGAACCATGAACCAACGACGCCGAACGCGACAACTCGGACGCATTTGTCGCGGCATTTGAACCCCTCAGGGCGCCGCGACGCTCGTCCGCTTTATCGCCGTCGCATCAGTGCTTTGCGGAGCGTCGTCGCGCCATGTTGTGGATTTTGCGGCGGACGCGCGTCGGCCTTACGTCAGCGGCGTCGCTCTTGAACGGCATCAACAACAACGGTAAGTTTTTCGCACCTGAAATTATTTTGAGATATACAGTAGTATATAAAAAATATGGTGTGGTTCCTCATATATGTTTTTAAGGCAAAAAGTTTATACAGGGTCCGGCAATAGTGCGTCGGGCATCTGTATATAGCTCCTATAATAAAAACGTCATGTTTTTTTTGTTTATGTTATGAAATTTTGTTCCTAAAAAAACGAGAGAAAATGAAAGTGTAAACCTAAAGTATATATTAGGATGTATTTCAGGAAAATAGTTTAACTTCTACAGGGTGGCTTAAAAAAGTGTGAGTGGATTGGGATTATTTTTTTTTAAACGGAACACCCTGTATATTATTGCATTTTTGGCTTCCTTTTTAATCTCTTTACATAATCCTAAGATATTATTAAGCTTAGACAATCAAAGATATTAATAAATAAATAAATAAATATTTTTTTCAGCCTTTTTTAAAAAAATTATTAAAAATACTAGAAATGTCCTAAAATCAAAACTATATTAAGTATTTACTGTAGTGGGTCTGTACTTGCCTTGACACAAATATTGTAATTTTAAACCATACACGGTGTCCAAAATTCTATGCCAAACTTTTTAAAAAATAAAATAGTTTTTTTTCGTATTTTTAAATGGAACACCCTGTATATTAATTTTTTGTTAGATGGAGAATTAAAAAATTATATTTTTTATATTTAAAGTATTTCAAAATGTTTAATGGTTTTGGTAGTACGTTTTTCTCCCTCTACTCAAAAAATAATATACAGGATGTTTAAAAAAGAAGAAGAAAAATTATTTTATATTTTAGAAAGTTTCGCACCTGGGCACAAATGAATGAAGAATACGCAATAATAGCATCACCCTAATTTGGGGTTATAATAGAACTGTGTATGATGATATGAATAATAAAAAAAAATTCTAATTTTACAAACTGTTTTTTAAATTCACTTTATTCGAAATCGGATTTTAATTAAAAATAAAAACACGTTCAAATGCCGACTAAAATCCAATTAAAAGAATATCAGTATAGAGTTAACTGAAATTGTTTCGTAAACAATTGTGAGTTGGTCGTTTACAAATTACTAATTTGTTACTCGTTACGTTAAAAATACAAACAACAAAGCTTATAATAACAATATATAGAATCATCCCATCGATAACAAGGATATTATTTTACGGCTAAAATTAGAAGTACCAATTTTCGATTTTAAAAAAGTTGCGTGGGCGGTGCACTCGCAATTTTTTTTTTATTATACAGGTTTGGTCACCACATACGACACGGAGTATCGTAGCTAAACGATTAGATTTTTGCAAATTATAAATTTTGGGTTCGCTGAAGGGACTACTAGGGCTACAATTTAAAAATATTTTTACAAGATACAGAGTGTCCCAAATAAATAAAAACTATCAAAGCTGTATTTTTTTAAAATGGAACACCCTGTATATTATTACATTTTCAGTTTCTACGATTAAAATAAAGGTAAATTTGATTAAGGTTTACCGCTTTTTAATCTGACCGTTTTTGAAATATTTAGGTTTCTGTCAAAATACAGTAATAATTTTAATGATTCATTTCTCTATGCGTATTTAAGTTTTTAACAACAAATATTGTACTGAAGTATTTCTATTTGCTAAATTTTGTGTTGCAATAATAAAAATTATTCTACATTATACAGAGTGCCTAAAAATTTATTTTAAATAATTACCAGTTTTAAACGGTAATAACTTGTTTAATTTAAATGGAACACCCTGTATATTTCATGAGAATCAGATGCACATTTTAATTGTCTATCAAATTGTATTATGCCATTTTTTACCTATTTCTTCAAGTTTTCGTAGAAAATCCATTTCCTTATAATTTAGATCTCATTTATTAATATACCTATGGAATATTGACATTTTAGATTATTTTTAAAGATCTAACACATTTTTAAAGAACACGGATACTAATCTTGTCGTTATAGTTGATTTATTTCATTAAAAAATAAAAAAAAACTTTTTAAATGTTTGTTAAAGAGGACCAATTAATATGATTAAAGTATTCAAACTACGTTAATAATCGACTACTTTCGTTGATTAATAATAATTGCTCCAAACACTAAAAATCTGCTTTTTAATGTGTATTAGACAGTGTGGTAAAAAGTAATACCATAAAAATTTTATTTCGTTTTTTGACGAATGCTTATTTCTAACAACAGATGCGTTCATTTTCATAACTTATTATTATATGGATTTCTGATTCAAATCCATATTTATTTAGAATAATTTATTAACTAACACAATTAAGTATGTAATTAATTAATATTTGGGCGGAAATAATGGTGGTATATTTAATTAATACTGTAAAATGTGTTTAATGTAATTAATTAATTATATCTTTAATTATAATTTAACTCTTTTATAATTATTTAAATATTTTTCTTTTTGAATACTAAATGGGATAGAAATATTATGATTTTTAGCACCTGTATAATATTTTGTACATTTTTTGATTAAAAACAATCAAAAATGTCAATATTCGATGAGTATATGGTTTTCTCTCACCATCTACAAGCTCTCCGTAAAGCGGAGATTTTAGTAGGCGGTTTTCTTGCATTCTGCATACGTAACCAGCCCATCTTAAGCGGGATTTTGTAACCATGACTTCAACGCTCTCGCAGTTAGCTTTTTCAAGGACCGATACGTTTGGGACATGGTGGAACCATTCGATTCTAAAAAGTTGTCTAAGGTGCCTCTGTTGCAACTTGTTTAATGCGTTTCCCCCTAAAACTACTCCCCAAAAAGTACAAAATCCGTCTAAAAATCTTCTGAATTTAACTATCCGAATGCCTAACGACAATTACTCCAGTTAATCGAGTCTCTATTGTATTAATAAATATTTTAGGGACTAGCGTGTACCAGCGACTTCGTTCGCGTCGAATTAATCATTTGTAATGGTGATATGATAAGGCTAAGCAAGAATTTCCATTAACATACAAACTGGATAAAATTTTCTCACATTTATGTCAGCATGAGAAAAAACAATATGGCGATATTATTATATAACTTGGTAATATTTGAGGGGTAGTTTCATGCAGTGCCTTCTATTAAAAGATCAGCCTAAGGGCGAGATTTATGACGTCACGCTAGTTAGATATAACGGATTAATAAATATGTTGTAGAATACATGGAAAACATAATTATTCCTCAGATTTTTGGTTTGTATTTTAAAAATGATATAGTTTCAATGAAATATACATAATATACAGCTAATAACTACAACATATATACCTATTTATAGTAATAAATACTTTGGCAAATAAACTATGAACCATACAAATGCAGCAAATGTTTTACAATGTACAAATAATGTATAGGTACATAAGATAATGGGTAAAATGTAAATATATTTTAAATTTTGGGTTTGAAAATCGATCTAATTTAACAAAAACATTTAATATCTACTAATAGTGATGTATTATTTGCATTCACAAAATTTATATATGTATATTTTGCAAGTATCAATGTTCGAAAAATTATATTTACAAATAATACAATATTATCTAAAAAAGGCGTCAGCGATGGCTATGAAATGAAGATCGCTGGCATTTTATATGTTAAATTATTTTAAAATTTTTGATTTTCTTGGGATTTTTAGGTTCAGGAAAAACGCTGATTAAGTTTTCATTTGGGTTTTTCATTATTTTATTTGGTTTAAAAAAAACGTTTCGGCTAACTATAGCCTTCACAGTGTTGTGTCGTATGAGAAAATAGTGTCGAATATAATCCAAAAATTACATATACAATATAATTCACACCTCATAATGTTTACTGCAATTAATAAACTAATATAAACTTATCAAAAAGTTGACCACATATTTTTTAAAATTATTATTCTTAACACTAAAATTATCTACATTGACTATGGAGTACGCAGTAAACATTATGTGCGTGGTGTGAATATTTTATATGCAATTTTTTGGATTATATTCGACACTATTTTGTTCATATGACACAACACTGATGGAGGCTATAATGTTAGCCGAACGTTTTTTTTTAAACCAAATAAGAAATTATGAAAAAAACAAATGAAAAAATCAATCAGCGTTTTTTCCGAACCTAAATTCAAGAAAATCAAAAAATTTAGAATATTTAGAATCAAGGTTCAAGAATATCAAATTTTCCAAGATTGTAAAATTCTAGTTAATTATTTTATGTGTACAGTTATTTAGGGAATGTCATCGATGTTCATTTCCAAGCCAACTAGACGCCGATTTTTTCGATGATACGGTATAATTCTTACGTAAAATGTAAATAACATTAGACCAATTAAAACAAAAAGAAATATGAATTTCTTAGTATTTTTAGTAACACCTTTTATTCTTAAAACTTAATTTTGTATTATGCAAATATACCAATTTTATTGTTATTTTATTCATATTGTATTCAGCCATCACTTAAATATTTGATATTAATTTGGTATTATAAATAATCAATACTATTCATTAAAATTACTGAACAAATATATGTTATGCTTAACATACATTATATATTATCAAACAAAACACATTCTTCTTTTAAACTGTATCAGTCTTGTCTTTACAAAATCTTTTTAAAATTTGAACTCAAAATAATAATCTTTTTCATGATCTCTAATACACATATTCTTTATTTTTTCCCTAGATCATAATACCTACTTACGTGTTTGAATCTATCGAAGCTGAACCAGCAACACTTGGAGTGGAGATTCACAATATGAATAAAATAAACATAATTGTCCAGTTTTCATTAATACCATCATGGGAGAATATTATTTTTAAATTTATTAAAAATATTTTCAATAAAATTCTCTTGATTTATAACTCGTACCCACTTTTCTTGCTCTTCCGGACACTTTTAGGCTGCCTAGTATAATAACTATCCTTAGTAACTATCCTTTCCACCAGGAACACAACAAAGATGAGGCATAGCACCAAAACACACTCCACTTAAGCTTTATTGATGAATTGTTAGAGTCTTAAAAACACACACAAAAATCACGATAAGTAAAAATGTATGGGCACTTTTAGGTTAAATCACTTACACAACGTGTAATTTTAAAATTTCTATTTTTTATGCGAAACCGAAGGTGACCATATATCTGGTAGTAGTTTATGTCACTTCAACACCAAAATAATTCGTTTTTTGCACTACAATAATAAATAATACCAAAAATCAAAGAGTTAAAACCAAAAATCAACCGACAAAATATGAAACGGAATCTAACCCAATATCTAAGTATGTACAGCTGATGAAGCAAACAAAAGTCCGCCCGTAGGCTGATCTTTTAATAGAAGGCACTGTTTCATGTCGTTGGAATTTGACTTTCGAAAAATCCGTTTGCCAAAAATAAGCTTTTTACGTCAAGCAGTTTAAGCAGAATCGTGGTTAAGAAATTACCCAACTTTTTGGAACACTCTGTATGATTTTTTATAAAATTTCAAAATATGTAAAAAAACCAAATAAATTATGCTTGTCCAAGCGTTTTGCCGAAAGACTAACCGTTTTTTAAATAACAAATATTGTAATATTTGAGGGGCGTTTTCACCCTTTTGGAATTTGAGATTCGAGAAACCCCTCCTTATCGAACCTCTACACCCCACAGTCAATCCGTTTACCAAAAATCAGCTTTAAACGTCAAGCAGTTTAAGCAGAATCGTGATTACTCAAGGGTCATATTTTATGAAACACCCTGTATAAATTTTTATAAAATCTTAAAATATGTAAAACAACAAAATAAAATATACGTGTTTAAGAGTTTTCCCGAAAACTCACCGGTTTTTAAGTAAAAATATTTTAATATTTGAGGATAGTTTCACCCCTTCTTTAGAATTCAAGTTTCTGAAAAATTCCTTCTTATCGAACCTCACACCCTAAAGTCAATCTGTTTTCCAAAATCAGCTTTTTAGGTCAAGCGCTTTAAGCAGTATCAGTGATTAATCAATGACCAGATTTTTCGAAACACCCTGTATACATTTTTAAAAAATCTTAAACGGAACTTGACCGTTTTTAAATAAAAAATATTGTAATATTTGAGGGGGTGGTTTTACCCTCTTGGAACTGGAATTTCTGAAAATCCCTTCTTATCGAACCTCTCTACACACTAGAATCAACCTGTATGCCAAAATTAGGCTTCTTACGTTGAGTAGTTTGAGCAGGATCGTGATTAATCAGTATGTCAGTCACTTAAGGATTTATATATTAGTATATAGATAATACACTATTATACAGACACACATTCTAATTCCTGAGACAGTTTTTTAATAAAATTTTAGCAACAGCAATTTGAACGCTTGAACATAATTGCTATGAAACTTTAACGCGTTGCGAATAGCATTCAATCGACTGAATAGTTTCCAAATTACAGCAATTGTGCCCGCTTGTGAGTTTCAAATAGTCCACACCATCCAATGAAACAAGTTACCTAATCGAATAAATTAATTTCTTGTCAAAAAGTTTTTTTATATTTCTAAAGCCATATGAAGGACTATTTTATTGCAAATTATACCGGGTGCGTCTCAGAAGTGGCTCACCCTATAACTTTTTATTTTTTCAGATAAAAAAAACGAGATTTGGTTTGTTAGTATATGACATAAATTAGGATAGATTGACGTTATCAATTGTTTTCGGTCACTTCCTGTTTCACCGGAAATGACTACAACTTTTGGTTTTTTAAATTGCACCCTCGGTATTTTATAATTTTAAACAAAATAAAAATTTAAACAAGTTTAAAATAATTTTTTAAACAATTTCAAACATTCCCAACAATATAAAAAGATTTAAAAAGTAATACCTTGTATGTAGTTATACAGAGATTGGTCCGAAACTGTATTCCGGAAACTTCGGCAGCGTTTTTCCAGATGAAAATAAGTAAAAAGTTCGTATAAATGTATGTCCGAAAATGTTTAGTTTCGGAGATACAGGGTGTAGAAATTTCATTTTTATTTCGATTTTTTCTAAATAATTTCTGAAGTAACGTCAATATTTGGATGAAAGTTGGTGTCTGGGAGTTTTATGACATGATAAATTTGATTTTGATGTCAATATGACTCCTATTTGTAGGGGGCGCCACTTACATGTGTTTTAACAGTTTTGAAGAGTAATAACTTTTCGTCCGTACCTGTATAAAACTATGTAGTTAAAAAATATCCATTTCCGTGATTTTTTACGTAAAAAATGTCTCTTGGTAAAAATCGCTACGAGCAACCGTTCTCAAGATATTTACAATGGAAATAGTCAATACATGTCATTATTGGCAAAAAATTAACATGTTGAGTAGATAGTTATTTGACAGAAATTATCAATTTGGGAACTTTTTATTTTTTTTAAATTCATTATAAATTTTTCTTCGAGAAAATGATGATAAAGCAGTTTTTGTTGAACTTTTGGAAATTTTTTTTTGGTATTGATAAATTTGATTCCAAATATCTCGCGAACCATTAATTTTTACCAAGAGACCTTTTTTACGTAGAAAACGTTGTAAATGTACATTTTTTACTCTGTAATTTTATACAGGTACGGACGAAAAGTTATTACTCTTTAAACCAGTTAAAAAATTTATAAGTGGCGCCCTCTACAAGTAGGAGTCATATTGACACCAAAATCAAATTTCTCATGTTAAAAAACTATCATCCACATATTGACGTTACTTCATGAATTATTTGGAAAAAATCGAAATAAAAGTGAAATTTCTACATCCTGTATCTCCGAAACCAAGCATTTTAGGATATACATTTATACGAACTTTTTTACTTATTTTTATCTGCAGAATATGCTGCTGAAGTTTCCTAAATACAGTTCGGACCACCCTGTATATCGAGAAGCTATAGTTACGCTCGTTGAGTTTGACACTTTATGTCAGTTTAATAATATATTTTCGTACTTTTATGCTTAGGCGTAAAAGTGCTTAACTTTTACGCTTTACGCCTAGGCATGAAAGTGAAGTTTATATATGTATTGTCAATCACGTCGCAATAATTAATACTTTTGAGACGTTTGAAAAAAAAAAGAAATTTAAATTATCTATTTAAAAATTAATATCAAACAATGTACTTAAGTTTTTAAATTTAATGAAGGGTATTATCTTTTCTCCTTCCCTTCTAATTTAATCAAGTTTAAACAGGCTGTCTTACAAAGAAGCCACGAAAAAACTCCAGCGACATCGAAGTTAAAAAGTTGCGACCTCTAACGAAGATAAAGCGTTCAATTTGGTACAGAGAACGGGGAAAACTTGCGGTCAGGAGACAAAATGAAAGAGTTTTAGAGATTTTACGAGACTTTTTTTGTAGAGCGCAAGAGTGGTTATAATGTTATTACAGTTTAGTACAATCCCCGTCAAGCGTTTATATTTTTAATTAAATCTCTAGAGGTATCGATTAAAAATATCAGCCCTAATTGCCAATTTAAGAGCCATCTAAGGATACAAGTGTTCTAGACGTTTTAACATAGAAAAAAAAATCAGAAATTAAGTATTGTAAAGTATCGGATCATTAGTAAATCGACAGGCTGGTTATAAATAGGCTGTGATTTATACCATAATATACTCTAAAAATAGAATAATCTAACTACTTTAAAGCAGACATACCGGATGTTGCATCGTCGGACGGGACATAGGAAATCCCATGTAAATTTTAATGGAGTCAATTATTGGCTTCCCTAATTATGTTAGAGAATAATTCTATTTATGTTTATTGAAGAGCACTAAAACCCACATTCAAAAGAATAACTCTAGATATTTTTGATTAGCCCGTTTACGAGTTATCGCCGATTTCTTTTTAAATATTTCTCCTTTCTTATGACCTTGTATTTACTTATGAGCACCAGTCAAGTTAAAAGATAACTGTTAAATGAAGTTGTCATTTTAGGAATTTACCTATTTAGTACTTTATTATTATTGAAAACTCATTCCTACATCGGAAATCTTAAAGATATAAATATATAAATACAAATTAATATGAATTAAAGTAAAATAAAGTAATCAATTACAAGGTTAATTATAGTATTATTGCAATATTCAATAACTTATTAATTTAGGTACTATTAAATTATTAGAACTTTAGGATTTAAGAAGATGTTCAAATATTCCTCCATCGACTGCTAGACAATAACCCAGGCGATCATAAAATTCTCTTCTTACATTCGCTAGTTGGTAAACTGAAATTCTATTGCATTCGGCAGAAATAGCATTTTTTAACTTGTCTAGATTTGGGTAATTTTTATCCTTGTATTATCCTATTTTTTTAAATGGCCCCAGAGAAAGAAACCATTTGGCGAAATATCAGGAGACCTTGCTGGCCAATTTACTGTATGATTTAGGCCAATAACGTTTCCGTTAAAACTATTGTCTAAATATTCCCGAACAGCCAGGGTACTATGTGCTGGGCAGCCATTCATTTGGTACCAAATTTCCTGATTTTCCCTAGCGGCATCATGTAAAGCAGGTAAAATATGATTTTCGAGTAGTTCCAAATAATATTCTGCATTTCAATTTCGCGTAAGAAATAATGGCCCGATAATATTGTGTCCGAATATCCCTGCCCAAACATTTACTTTCTGTGGATATTGCGTCCTTGTTTCGACAAACCTGTGTTGGTTTTCTTATCGATAATTTTGAACATTGGGTTCATTATTTAAGGTAAACGTGCATTCGTCAGTGAAACATATGTTTTTTAAAAATTCCCTATCCGTGTTTGCTCTTTCCATCATATCAAAACAAAAAACACCTGCCGCCGTATTTCGTCCCATCTCGTAGCTCTTGGTGCTTTTCATATTTGAAGAAATAGTATTTATGTCGTTTCAAAATTCGAAACGCTGTAGTGTGATCTGTTCCTATTTCATCCTCAAGTTTCCTTGTGCTGATCTTTCCATCGTTCTCTTCCACGCAAAATAAAACTTCCAAGTCGGTATCATTTCTTGCATCTTCTCTTTGTTCATGCCTTGCTTCACATCTGCAGTTATTTATTCTGAATCTCTATTCGGATAGAGAGCAGTAAACATGTCCGACACCTTTTGATAACTATTTCCTTGATAATACCATTTAATCGTCACTACTTTTTCTTCGGTAGTGTAATTCATGGCTAATATTTTCGATGTAGGTATGAGTTTTTAATAATAGTAATAAAGCACTAAATAGGTAAATTTCTGAAATGACAACTTCATTTGACAGTTATCTTTTACATTGACTGGTGCTCATAAGTAAATATAGGGCCATAAGAAAGGAGAAATATTTAAAACGAAATCGGCGATAACTCGTAAACGGGCTAATCAAAAATATCTAAAGTTATTCTTTTGAATGTGGGTTTTAGTGCTCTTCAATAAACCTAAATAGAATTATTCTCTAAAATAATTAGGGAAGCCAATAATTGACCCCATTAAAATTTACATGGGATTTTCTATGTCCCGCTCGACGATGCAACACCCGGTATGATCACATGTAGCGTATAGGTTTGGTGCATTTCAGCTGATTTTGAAAATTCCAAACGCAGCGCTCTATCGGCAGAAATCCGAAGTCAGTGGTGTTTACAAAAAAATATCTTTTTCATTTTGTAGTGGCTAAAACCCTGATTTTTCAAGAAAGGAACCCGCCGCAAAGGTATATAGACATCATTTATAACATGGTTAGTTCTGAAATAAAATTATCCTTTTGGACTGACATTATCTTTGATGTTGCAAGAACTGTTACACAACCTTTCAACTAGTATCTATCAGAAGTCGTTATCAGGCAACTCACATTCGCCCAAGCTTTTAGAACGCGAGGTCTGTAGAGAATAAAGTTACTGAGAAAATTCTTTAATCCCTTGGATTTCCGGGAAATCTACCGACTCTTCCTTAATTACTTCGATAATAAAACCTAACGGACCGATCGACTTCCTAGATTGGTTTGAATTAAACGTTATCCTAATGGATTTTCACGAAAATTGATCATTACTTAATCTGGTTCGTTAGCCAAATTATAGACCAAATTAACAGAAATATAACACCAATTTATTTTCTGTATGTCTTATTTTTTTTATTTGAGAAGTCCTGAACCCCAATAAAACTTCCAGCAGAGAAAGTTAAAGGGTACCTACTAGTAGTAGGTATGAATAAAATGCAAATAAAAGTTTCTACAACAAGAAAATATAATATGACAGTAACAGTTGTCTGTCATTTTAATTCATAAATAATACCATAGATAGAAGAAAATAATCTATTAAGATAGATATGAAACTTAATAGTAAAATTTTGGGTCAAAGCGCCCCTCCGTGTTCTTAGTAGAGGCTACGTTTGACCCAGCGTTACACTGATATATTAGTATATCAGAGTAACTTTAATAAAACATAAGAATATATATATTTTACAGTTTATTAAATATAAATTTTGACTACAAGGTAGAAAGTAAATTATAATATTTGATAAAAGTTATAAGTATACCATTTTTACAGTTAATAAATAATAAAACTATTTCTGACTATGATATTTAAAATTTAGATAGATAGAATATTAAAAAACATACCGGTATTTGCAGACGCAGGCCCAAATTCAATAAAACTAAAATTTTTCCTGCGAAAATCGGGCTTTTTCACAGAAAAGGTATTTTTTGATTTATCAACAATCATTGTCAAGTTGACAATATACAGGGTGTTTTCTAATTAGTCTAAAAATTGTGGTGTGATTCCTCATTCACAATTTTATATAACCATTGGGTCTAAAGTACTTCCTTTCTGATCTACAGGTTGTTAAAATTAAAAAAAATCGATATTTTGCTAAACATAAATGGTACACTACTGCTTTTTTTAAAAAAATATATTTTTTTCTTGACTGACCATCCTTTTTCAACAAAATTGATCTTTTGAGTTTTTCTTGTTCGTCAAACGTTGCCGAGAAAAAAATAAATATACTTATTAAGAGCCCGCTTTAAGCCGTTTTCTAAGGATTTTTTATTTTTTAGATTAATTAGGAAACACCCTGTATATGCATATCACAGGCAACCAAATAAACTAGTAACCTCTAAAAATTATTTTTCCTACCACTAGCGACATACCGTGTTTTTAGTGAGTACTAAATTATTTTATCAAAATTTCACCATATAAGTTTCCAGGCAATGAATAATACTTTATTAAAGGGTGTATTTTGTTGCTTACCTTGGTTATGGTTTTATGTTCCGTTTCTATCGGTTTCCTGAAAGTTTTCTTATTACGGAACACGGTTCCTGAAAAATTCGGTTATAACTGTCACCAAACTAACCAGCGCGAGAAGGCTGGTTTTTTTCTGGTTTTGTTTGTCAATCAATGTCATTTATGATTCTTATTTAATTTCTAAAATTTGTAATAATATTTTGTATTTACATCCAAAAGCAATGGATATAGGCAGTAAAGGTAAATACATTTCATTAACTTAGGGTGGCTACAACGACGTCCCGTAATCCTGCCGTTAAAACATAACAGATGGTTTTTAGATATAAAACCCAATTGTTATATTTTAACAGCAGGATTACGGGATATTGTTGCAGCCACCCTAAATAGAATGACTTTTTAGGACCATTTAAACTTATCATGCAGCCATTGTTTCTTAAAGTCAGGAACATTTAAAGAAAACATGAAAAACAAGACAACAAGTAATCGTAAATGTTTTGTAAGCTATAAAAATATAAATATTGATTAGATTTGTTTATTTATGATTGATATGTTTTAATATTGGACCTGAAAATCTTTACTTGGGCTGTCTAACGAGTTTAACAGTTTATTAATAAAGTACTTTTCAATATTAAACCCCATTGAAAAGAAGAAGCAAACGTAATAGCAGAGAATAGGTACATTAAAAATGCATAAAAGATAAATTTTATAATAGAGGTAGGTATTGAAATTTAGAAAACGTCAACATTTGACGTTTCCAGTATTTTACCAAATCGTTCCGTTTTCAGGAACCGCTCTTTACTGTAGTTTACCGGTCTGGTTCGTCTGGTTTTGCAACGGAATACAGCCTAAGCCCACGGCCACACAGAAAGCGTTTTATGTTTTTGCGTCTCAAGCGTTTTTTTGCAATTTGCCGTTTGAAGCGTTTTTGCGATTTGTGTTCATTAAAACACCCAAAGACCCGGAAGGTCTGCAGTTTTTATCAAGATGTCAATTAGTAACATCGCAAGCGCGTCGATCCCCGGCCCGTCCAACAGTCAATCCTGTGAGAAAGAGATAGCCGAGATCGGCGCGGTTAGCGCTGAGAAGACAAAGAAAAAGATATGCTCGCACTGGGATCGACTGTTGAACGGGCCGGAGCGCAGATTCGTATTCGTACCAGTGGCATGTGTACAAATAATTATTTGCCATTTCTTTTTACGATTTGTAATGTATAGATTTTTATGTCGTAGTTTTGTGGTTACTTGTGTGTTTAATTATAATATAATAATATTATATAATAAATAATTATAATATATTACTAGTTGCTAACGCAATTTTAAGACATGATTTAGCAAACTTTTTGAAGTGACACTTCTTTACGCGCCCTGGGATTAAAATTTCAGAGCCGCGACACACGAGCTAGTGCTAACGAAAAGTGGTAACGGCTTAGAATACGTAGTGACGCGACGTGTATTTTGAGTAGTCCACGTGCTTATCGAAAATATTGATATTTTAATACAAATTTTGTAAAAGTAAATCAAATTATTACGTAAAAACTATTTGTTACACGTAAAAACTATTAATTTTATTAAAAAATTAATTTTATTACACGTAAAAAACAATTTTATTATTTTTTATTTTACGTGTATAAACTATTTTGTTACACGTAAAGAACTATTTTTAAGAGTAAAAAACTATTTGTTATACGTAATAAAATTTTGTTATACGTAAAAAACTATTTGCTGCCCGTAAAAAATTATTTTTGACGCATATAAAACTATTTGTTACTGGTAGAAAACCATTTTTGCGCAAAAAACTATTTTTTACATTTAAAACTATTTGTTACAAGTAAAAAACTATATTTTACGCGTCAAAAACTTATTGTTTCTGATAAAGAAAACTTTTTTTACGTTATAAAAAATATTTTTTAAGAGTAAAAATATATTTTTTGCACCTAGAAAACTATTTTTATACGTATAAAACTATTTGTTACCCGTAAAAAATATTTGTTACGCGTAAAGAACTATTTGTTACGCGTAAAAAAACATTGTATGCATAAAAAACAATTTTTTACGCGTAAAAAATATTCCTTTAATTTATTACTTTTTCAACATTTCAAACTACACTTTGTTAAACATTTCCTTCAAATTTTTGAATTTAATAGAATCTTCCTAAACAGTATATGTTCTCTATAAAAATATTTTTAGATAATACTAGAAAAAAATGCATACTATTTAATTTATTTGTTATTTTATTACTAAATATTACGTCCGCCTATGACGGGGTCTCATAGAAAACGCTAAAGACGCTACAGAAAACAAATTGATTTGTTTTCATTTGCGTTTTTATGAGACACGCCGAACGCCAGACGCTTTTGGTGGGCCACTCCTATATAATCGTGTTATTTTGTTTTAGACGCAAAAAGACGCTTTACGCTAAAAACGCAAAAAACGCTTTCTGTGTGGCCGTGCGCTAAAAAGTACAAATGACACTTTTATGGCAAGGCTGTACATTTGACATACAAGCGATACACAAAAAGTCATTTTTTTTATTCCGAATAGAACATGCTATTTCTTTTCAAACGTCACAATATTATATATTTTTAAACAATTTCAAACGTTCTATATAATATAAAAATATTTAAAAGTCATACCTTGTATGTAATTATATATCGAGAAACTATGGTTACGCTCGTTGAATTTGAAATTTTATGTCAGTTTAGTAATTATATTTTCGTACTTTTATGCTTAGGTGTAAAAATGCTTTACTTTTATGCCTAGGCGTTAAAATGACTTCTTTATATTGTCAATCACGTCGCAAAAATTAATACTTTAGTGACGTTTGAAAAAAAAATATTTTCTGTCATTAATGTCATATGTCATATGTAATGCAAATATATATGTATGTAGTATTTAGTGTGGGTACACTCGAAATAAATCTATATAGGTAGACAGAAAACAGTAACTATTTATTTTATGTTGCCATTAGTCCTTCTTTTATTGATACTAAGAAAACAAATCGTTTATCTGAAAAAGGATTTATTGTTATGCGGTTTATGTCTCCATAAATAACCAATGAAAAATATAATAGACGACTATAACCACTTCTATTACAAGCACGTGCCGCGGGAAATTCATAAATTGTTTTTAATCAAAAGTAAATATAAAATATTACTATGTAATAGAAAAGTTATTTAAAAACAATTATTTTCTTCATTCATTTTTGTGCCTACATATTCTAAGAGAAATTCAAACAGAGTTTTTGTTTAATTGTTATTTGTAAAGGTAACCCTCTCTAAATGCTTTTGACTTTATACAGGGTGTCCCAGAAATAAGTGCAAATATTTTAACTGGTAGTATAGTTCAACCCCAGAAACACGCTTATGGGTTTTTTTTCACGAATTTTCTTTTTAGAAAATTTGGAATTTTTTAAAAAATTTTGTGGATTTTTTTTAGTTTTTATTTAAAAAAAATAATTTCTTGATAATATGGCAACATAGGTAGTAGATTAAATTTACAAGAAAGAAAATCCAGAAAAGATCCAGTGAAAATTTTAGGAAAAAATCATATTTTTGGAAATTTTAAAAGTAAAATAACTGTTATTTTGGAATTATTTGAAAAACGATAAAGAGAATATATATGTTTCTTTTATCGAGATCCACCACCCCTTAAAATACTTGCACTTATTTCTGGGACACCCTGTATATTTTACGGCTAAAATGGATACTTGGCTAGTTTTCAATCTAGCCAGCTATTTTGCAAAAAAACAGCAAAACCAACACCATATACTGACACTTAACCAACAAAATAACAGCGCTTTTTACAAAAGAGCTGGCTAGTTTGAAAACTAGCCAAGTATCCATTTTAGCAGTAGCATATTATATAAAATTACATTTACAAAGTGATAGATAATTGAATTAAATATTTTTTTAATGTCAATACATTTTTTAACAAATTCATGTAGTCCTTCGTAAAGAGATTATATTAAATTATTATTTTTATTAAAAATATCTTTGTTGGGAGATAAACAACATATCATTAAAAATCCCATTTTAATTAAACACTAACTTATACAAATCTTAAGGTTAAAAATATGTATTTTTGGTCCAATTATGCTAGCAATTTCATATGGGCCATGATCTGATTTGTCAAACGGGTGCCTTGACATTTTTGATATCCTGAAAAAAAAAATATTATTGCCATAATTGATAAAATATTAGTTGCTGAAATGAAGTTTTGTTGTTTTTTGAGACTTGATGATATATTATCAACCTTTACTAAATGTATCTAAGTAATGTTTTGAAAGTTATCACATTTGTCCCGAAAACATCATAACTATAAATATATAAATCAGATTTGAAATCAAGAATGTTACAAGAGTTACTTGTAAAAAAATGTAATGTAATATTTTTGTAATATAACATCTTTGGCGGGTATATTTTTAAAAAGATTTTAATACGCAAAACTTAATACGACATAATTTATTTTTTTCCAAAAGAAATTTGTAATCATAACACGATAAATTATGAATGTCAAGATTATTCAATTCAGTCCTTGCGATCATTTATTTACTTCACGTTAAATGAGATTTAATATTACGTGTTATTCGTTGATTAAAATCGGCTCTGTGGTGAAAGTTGTTGAGAACGACATTCCATTACATAACACAAATAATTACAGGACCGTCTCTCCACTTCCCACACGTTCCACATCAATTAAGAACTAAAATTATGAAAAAAGACGAAAATAACGTAACCCAGTAATACGTTTGGAAGCAGTTAGGGATGATTCGATACCAGCCAAATATCGATACCAAATATCGATAATCAAATGTTAATATTAATTTAAAAGCAATATGGCAGAACCAAAGTTTTTCTTTAAAAGTGATGGAAATGATGCCAAGGCCGAGGGCACTTGGCATTGTGATTTTGAATTTAACGCTGGACGAATTCAACAATTCAAATTTGCAAAGTAATATTTCGCTGGAATTCAGATGTAGAGGAATACGAAGTCAAGCTAGCAAAATTGTTAAAAAGTGAAATTTACTACAACTCGTACCAATATAAAAGGTAAAAAAATATATTGTTGAACATTACCAGTATATTCTACAATAATTTTAAAATGTGTATCTTAACCTTCCCTATAACTTTTGTATTTAACATTTATCATTTTTTACATCCAAACAAATGAGATCATGGACTTTACTCTATCGCTGACTCACCCCATGGTGATGAAAACCATCGGAGATACATACAGAAAAGAAATTTGTACAGGGTGGAAAATTTAATGTATTTATATTATATTATATCAATATTTTTTCGCTAAAGGAGTGATTGATTTTCGAGTCTTTTGAGTTATTTGAGAACCCCACTTTTTCAAATTGAACATAGCGCGGTTTTCTCATCTATAGTGGCGTTAGGAACCTAAAAAATACTGTTTTTTTGCAATTATACGATTTCTAAGACCTGCAAATCCTGTATACTCTGTATAGAAAAATTGTCTGTTTGAGGTTAACTAAAGTTTTAAAATGGAGAAAAGTATGTCATATATTTAACTAAAGGTCGTTGCTTTCTTTTTTTTAGAATCTCTGTGACCTTTGAAGGAACCTAATAAAAGCAGATCAATTCCAGGACATTATAAAAACCATTCGTTACTAGACAAAATTCACCGGGATACCCCTTTGAATAAGAAGACTAAAGCATACCGCGCACTTATGCGCAGCGCGGCGCGGCTAAGCGCGGCGAAAAACCGTGCAACGGATTAAATTTGTGTTATATAATGCACGTCCGCTGACTCAAGCGAAGCAACCGCTTGCACCGCGCGCCGAAGCGCCGTTCGTTGCAGACCTAGAATCCAAAGCGAAGAAATTCTCTTCGGGCCGCTTCGCGTGCCCTAGTGCGCGGTGGTCAGCGGAAACTTTCTTTGTTTTTGCTCATTTTCGGAATTTATTTTGGGTGTCTTCGGATTAATGATTCTACGATTGATGTATTACTAATTGGCATTTAGGTTGTGTTTAGTCAAGAACCCGTTTATTTTGTTTGAATTTGTTTCTTGTAATTTAATTATTGAGATCATGGGTGATGAAACATTCATTTTGATTATACAGAGCTACAAAGAGTTATATGATGTTGGGGACCCAAATTATCACAACCAATTGAGATGAGACAATATCTGTGAAGAAAATAAGCTATTATTGTTATTTTTAGATCATAAATAAAATAAAATATGTTCCACCAATGTACGGACTATTTAATTTAGAATAACGGAAAGATCTACCCATTTAAGAAAAGATGGCATTACATAAAATAATATAAATTATTCTCTATTAGTTTTATTTAGACATTATTAAAAACTTGCTTGAAACTTGAAACTGAAAGTCTTTTCTTAACGCCAATTGGGCAGCGAAATCTAGTTTTTTGACACTCTATAGTTGGTATTAACAAAGAAAGAAGTTCAGCAAGTTTTTGGTGGGTCATTCTATAATACTTTTAATAAAAATTTTCTTTTGACTTCCAGCTTTCGTCTTTCTTAAGCGGCCCTCACACGATCAATAATATTGTCAATGTTTTTTATTGTCAATATTTTATCAATATTTGAAAGTTGGCCTGACACGGTCAATACATATATCAATATTAAGTTTTGTGCAGATATTAAGTGTGAATTATACCCTCGATTATACCCTATGCCAAAAAATTAAAGATAAAAAAAGCGTGTCATTTTGGCATTTTGGCAGTGAGTGTCAGTCAGTGAGAAAAAATAGAGAAAAGCATTTAAGAAAAGACGTTATATAAAAAATGGATATCGAAAAAGAGAAAGGTTCGGCCAACTAAATCTTCTAGAGTACGTTAAGAAACGGGAGCCTGATGATTGCGATCTAAAACTGGTGAAAACAATGACGGCGATGTTCCGTCTTCCGCCATGGTTACGAATAAACTAGTCAAATTTTGTCAATCATGCGACCTAACGATCAATATATTGTCAATACGCCTAGCTCCGCCTTTAATATTGTCGAGTATTTTCAGGATCCCGAAAATCCATCAATATATTGAAAGTACATCAATATGTACGTTCAAACGCTCAATAATATTGTCAATAATCAAAAATATTGACAATATTATTGATCGTGTGAGGGCCGCTTTAAATCTGAATGAAGGTGTATTTTCCGTACGCATTTCTTTTTATATTAATGTTATGAATCCAAAATTTTCTCTTTTTGTTCTCACCCATATCTTTTTCTTTAGTTATTGTACATAAAATAAGAAAATCTCCCTCTGAACTGCTGCTGGAACGTGAGGACATAATGAAGATTTAATACACCTTTATATCAAACCGTCACAGAGATAATACTAAAATTGAAAGGGTCAGCTCAAAACAATTTTAAACTTTAAATACCAACCGCGTACGCAAAACCGTGCATAAGTTAGCGGACCCATCAAAAATTCGCCGCGCTGCGCCGCGCCGCGCTTCGCATAAGTGCGCGATATGCTTAAGGAAGGAGCATAATGCTATCCATGTATTCATGCATGGTGGGCGGAAAAATTACTCTAGGGTGGGGATCCTTGACAATTCTGTTTGACGATTCATTTGACACATTTGAATTTGATTTGAAATTTTATGGATTTGTCAGTCTTTACGGAGCTTATTTTATGTTATTTATTATTTATTCTACTACTGATAGTTGTATAAAGGTAGTAAATCTAGATGGAAATTGTGGCAGAACTTAAATTAACAGTGACACTATCGCGATTTATCGAAAAAGACTCTAAAATAGTTGGTTGTGTAGGGTGCGGTGGATCTCGGCAAAAATCGAGTGAAATAATGGAACAACTTTTCGCTAGTAAGTGACTATATAATATACATACGTGTAGTAAACCGATCATTTATGAAATTCACTTAAATTAACTAATTATATATTTTTTCTTGCATTTTTGCTTTTATTTACTACTTGTCAAAGATTAGATGTCAAAGAATTTAGATACGTCAATTTGATTTACCAGATTTACCTGCTTCAGTAGCGTATCGGATGTTTGTGTTAATAAATAATTATTATAACTTATCTATTTTTATTAGAATTATATATTTTTGTAACAATTTTAATAACTACCAACATTTATTCACAACGTCAAATAAAACAACATATTATTGAGTCTACTCCACGTCTACCCTTCATCATAGTTTTACATTTTTTAAATAAAATTAGAACGGCACTGATAAACCGGAATTTAAGTCGGCCATATTTGACGTCCATCGCGGTGGACCTAAGATTTTTGATATGCTCCTTCCTTAGCCTTCTTATTCAAAGGGATACCCTTGTATCTATTATTTTCTATTTTGGAAGACATTCAATACAATTATTGTATTTACTTACTTATTATCAAAAGATCAATTCCGAAATAAAGTTATTTTACTTATAAATTTGATATTTATTTCATTTAAATTGTTAGTACTGATTCTATTCGAATAAAACCGACTCAAGCTGACAAAGTGACATATTAATAAATCGTTAAGCATTGTACGTCAAAGTATAAAGAGAAACGCTTGAAATAAAAGGAATGTATTTGAAAAAAAAATAAAGAAATCACTAATAAACAAATATATTATATTTCTTTAAATGAAATAGGTACCATTTTTATTTTAAATTTGATATACCACTAACTATGACAATGATCATGTATGTTTTATATGTACGAGTATATGCATAAAATTAATAGATGTTTTATTAATTCAGTTATGACCATAAATGAGGCCAAAATATGTTTGATTTTATTTGATTCATTAGCATTTTCTTTGATTTTACAACGTTTTTTCTCTCAGTGTTCCATAAGTACTCCATGCTAACCTAATTCTTCTGTTGATTTCTGGTTGTAGTAATCCCGAGCTATGTATTAGTTGCCCCAAATATATATATTCTTCTACTATTTCCAGCGTTGTCTTATTTATTAGAATGTCTTTTCTGTCCACTAGTTCGTTGTACATTTCTTTAGTTTTTGCGAAGTTCATTTTGAGACCCACTTTATTGCTGGCTGTATTAAGTTCGTTAATTTGTACTTGTTCAACTTCAGGGTTATTAGCGAATCTTAGATGGTTGAGATATTCATGATAGTTGAGATATTCATCAATTTCATGCATAAGGAAATTTAAGGTGTTTCTAAGAGGATGTTCTAAATTCGACCGTCTTTGACCAAAAATGTCACAGACCATGTTCAATGGAAGACAGATTCTGACGAAGACCTGGCAGCCATAATAAGGCAGCTAATATGGTGCAGATTCTTGACATTGTCTTGCGGGAAGATGGAGTTTTGGATTGTGTGGATTGTGTGAAGTGTGGTTGCAACAGTTGTGATTCTATACTATCGATATATCCATAATTTTGAATTCACCTATAGTTATTCGATATATCAATAACTATCGATAATTATCGATATATCGGAAACCATCCCTAATTATCCCTAGAAGTTGTGGCAACCGATGATGACGGTGGTGGTTTAAGCGCCCTCTAGTGCTTTTCCGACAAAATCAATTAACAGGCTATTTGGGGCAAAATTATTTAAAGTTTGACATTTTCTTAAACAGGGTTATTCAGATTCGTCTGAAAGTGAGTCTTTGTCGATAACATATAACTTAAAATAACATGTTACGAAATGTTTATTAAATAAGTTATAAACATCTAATTATAGAAGCTATTTTAGTACCTATCATAGTCATATTTGCTGTCTTAAGTCCTTGATGTTAACACCACTTCTTGGTTTAACATCATCGTTTCTACATAATGTAAACTTACATTTTTAAGATTTTTATACTATTTATTACAGATAAAAATATATCTTTTAATATATGATTAGGATGATTATTATTTATTGATTACTAGCTGATCTGGCTAACTTCTATTAATAAATTTTTGTGAAAAAAAGCTCAAATTATTTTAGAATCTAAAAATATTTGATTATTTTTTTTTCATTATTAGTCATTATTTGTCATAGCAATAATTTCCCAAGTTTATGCGTATAGGTTAAGAATCACCCTGTATTTTGTTTACATTGTGATTCAAATATTTTCTATATGTTTCAGTATCTTTCTATAGATTTGAATATGCTATTTTCCCACAATTTTCCATTGCATGTATGTCACTGATTGCCAGTGTACTTTAGTTATTACAAATTGCAATGAATACAATTGAAAATACAAGCATGAATTGATTGCTGAATAATTATAAATCTAATTTATTATGTTTTAATAGTAATTTTGCTATTCGGGGAGAAGAAGAATCTATATACTAAAGATAATATTTTTACCAGAAATTTTTTTTGTTTATTTTTCAAACATGAAGGAAACGAAATATATGTAGAGTATTTTATAAGTATTCTCAAACCTATTTTTTCCGTTTTTTTTGTTACACAAAAGCATTTCCACTCCATTGAGTCTTTAAGCTCAATGTCGTGGAATTCTGAATTTGTTAGCTTCGCAACAAGTCCAACAACTCGGGTCGCATTTACTTCACTCTGTTTCAATTTAAACAAAAATGTGCTTTGGAAAGAGTTGCAAAATCGTTTCATTACACTCCACAGTAAAATCCTGAAAAGACAGTTTAAAATAAAATGTTTTCTTTTACCAATGTTACGTATACTAAGGGCTGGCAAAGGTTAGTCTTGGGTCGAGATTTCCGTATGTTAGAAGGGTACAATGCGTTTATAATGTACTGAACAAAGAGATGACAGTAAACACGTTGCCAAACATATGAAATAAACCGAGAAACTGTGCACATCGCTAAGAGACGTGGAAGGGGATATAGCAGATTTTTCGCAGTTGACCGGTCGACCCAATCAATACCTCTGTCAGTACTTAAAGTTCTAGGGAAAGGTGTACGTCATGCGTTCAGCTTCACGATTTAATTACGTCTCGTGATACTTAATTTATTAATTTATTAACGAATCGTTGTAATTTTCCCTATAGGTTGAATTTTTTTTAAGTACAAGCTAGAAACACTTGCATTTTTGGTAAAAATAAGTGGAATTGAATTGGTGTTCGACAGTGGTTTGAGAACTCTGAAAAAGCATGCTTTATGAAATTCTGTCTATGTTTAGAGATAGGATGGGCGCTTAGTGTTACATTTGTGCTCTACGGAATGAATTTATGTATCATACGGACGAAAAAAAAACAATGATAATCGATGATAATTAAGAAGGATGTAATTATTTTTATATTGAGTAAAAATTATTTTTAAATGGTGTAGTATAAAATTCGGAAAAAAATAAGTTTTGGAAATAGATTTGTGTGTCTGAAAACGATTCTATCCTTTTTAAATCTTTCTATAATTCGTGTTAATTTTTGACAAATTTTATGTTAATTTTTAGTAAATGACGTCTAGGGATTGACCTCGGCAAAATTATCATCGATTGTCTATCCAAGCCGTCTTTGACGCTGTTTTTTTCCTATCATACCGTTATAAATAGATTAAAAATCAATGTTATAATGTAATTACTTATTAAATCAAGTGTCTAATATCGTATAGATGTACAGTACGTATACCTACGAACCTCATATTTCCGGAAATTTCTAATAATATCGCGTATACATTCAATTACATTAGGATACATTTACTAATTGGTTCTGTTATGCTTGATTAACGAATGATAGTTTGCATTTCAATCTGTTGTTCAATTAAAAGCCAAATATAGTTGAGATTGTGACTTAAAACCAAATAAAACTCAGACAAATAATATAAATAAAAAAACCTTACTCTAAAAAGTGAAGGTAACCACGGTAGAAAAACCAGAGATGAAACTCCGAAAAAAATATAAACAAAAAAAAAAAAAAAAAAAAAATCAATCGAATCAATCAATATCTGATCAAAAAATGTGAAAAGGAAATTAATATTAACAATAAAAACGCCGTTTAGAAAGTTTAAGGAAGCTTTTTAGGACTCATTTATTAGAATAAGCAAGAAATTGTTTTAGAAAAAATTTCCGATATTGAAAATGTCACATAATAAAAAGTTTCATCATTTGTCATTTGTAGAGACTAATCCGGGGAACATACTGAATAGGGATTGCACGGCGAAGGAATGATTGATGGGCTCGCGATTCATTAAACAAACAAACTATAAATAGATATGTGATATTTTAAAAAAAAAATTTTCTTTAAAAAAGGTATGAAAATTTGAAAAGTTAAACGAAATTACACAGTTTTATTTTTATATGAATGAATTTTCTGAAAGATGATTAATAATAAAAAAGTTTTTCCCATTGTAAAAACAATCGGGACATACTGTAATCAAAGTTGTCTGGCTATTTTTGTTGGCAGAATTATCGAGCATATTTTAGATTTACCTTTGTATTTAACGGTACAAATAACAATTAGAACTACTGCTACTCGTTAACCAACTTAATTAAACTTTTGCTAAAATATAAAGTTTTCGTCTGTTTGATTCAAAAAATGCAAAAACACCTCCGCTTTATTAACGCAGTTGAATAAAAAAGCAGCGGATTTATACAGCTGTAATAGAAAAAAACAACATAAAAAATAATATTGCCTTTTATACGCGAGCGTTATGGTTACCAAGAACTAGTAAACAAACTTGAATTTGGTAAGTATCTGATTATCCTAAGAAAGAGACGGAATTAGAAGTTCAGTTTAAGGACAAAACTTTGTTGTAACGTCAGAAATCACCACCTTCGTACAGAGGACTAATAAACGAATGCTGTTTTTTTGTCATAAATTCAATTAAGTTGGTTTATTAAAATTATAATTATTTACAGAAAAAATTGATCTACAAATAGATATTCAATGTATATATATATATAAAAAAAAAAAAAAAAAAAAAATTGTTTTATTTTTAAACAAAAAGTTTTTTTTATTATTTAATTTAAAATAATTTTTATTGTTTTAAAAATGCTGTTAACACAAAGAGAAGAACGAGCGCGAGAGTGAGCGCGGAGGCACATCGTTCAATACGTTAACGTCCATTATTATTTGTACAAAATATAAATTTTTAGAGTGTGTCTAGATCAGTTCATTAGAGTTGTTTGTAAGAGTATTTTAGTAAAGTCAAGGACGTATCCTACATATGTATGATATAAAGCTCAGAGTTTCCGGTTTTTGGTCAGCAT
>NW_022146947.1:1186157-1271887 GCF_002938485.1 Sitophilus oryzae | reverse complement strand
TCTTTTTTTTCAGTTGCATTGATTGAGAGAGATACTGTGCAGGAGGACACTTTTGAAGTGGTGGCAGGATAGAAGTATAAACAGCGTAAAAGAAGCGGTATTGCTGGCTTATGCTAAAAGAATGTCTGAAATGTATTCTCCTACATCACTGTGGACAAAGATATCCATGCTGAAGCTTGTGTTGAGAGTATATGAAAACAACGACATATCAAGGTAAAAGCCATTATATTCTTCTATATTTAATCATACTCATCTAAATTATATTTGTTCATAGATTTGGTAAACTGTTCATGTTTCTGAGGTGCAAAAACGAAGGTTATTCACCAAAAAAGCCAAAGTTCTGTCGGAGAAAGACATAAACAATTTTACTGGATGCCGATGATTACACCTGGTTACTCGAAAAATTGTATTGGTGCTTGGTATTCTTGAGCTTGTAGGCGCAGCGAGCTTTGGTCACTAACAGTTGATGATTTCGAAGATTCGGAGAAAAATATTCTTGTCTCATTAAGAAATACTAAAAATAAGAAAGATAGGAAATTTCTTATTCTAAAAACGGGCCTTCCGTTTGATGCCTATGGTTTATACAAAAAATACATCAACCTGCGTCCTCGTAACTTTGACAATCCAAAATTTTTTCATTGGTTACAAGAAAGGCGAGTGTGTTAAGCAAATCGTCGGTATACATACCATCGGGAGCGTACCGCAGAAAATTGCAAAATTTTTGAACTTGGAGAATCCAGAACGTTATACAGGGTATTCATTTCGTAGATCATCAGCAACCATGCTCGCCGAAAATGGTGGTGATTTACTATCGATAAAGGAGCTAGGAGGATGGGAGTCCTCAACAGTGGCAGAAACTTACATAGAAAAAATCAGTTTCCAAAAGAATGAAAATAACAAATCAACTTTTTCATGATAGCTCCAAAAATAATGTGTCTTTAGTGGATACAAATATTTTCCATTCTTCAGTAGCATCATCTTCTTCTATAAAATCTGTAAACCCCTGGGAAGGATTACAGATTTCTAAGAACAACAAGTGCACTTTTAATTTCCAAGTTCATTATCATGAAAATGAATTTTAGTATAAGACATTATGTATTTTTATCCTTACTTGTGTTATTGTTCAACAAAATTTGTTATTAAATAGTAGTGTTTATTGCTCTAAAAATCTGCAGTATGACGAAAAATCTAGAACGCAACACGGCCGATAACAAATAACGGCCTTGGCTGCTTATGATCCTCGGCTATCGCCTCGGATCACAAACTTCAGCCCGGCCGTTATTTGTTGTTTATCGGCCTTATTACGTTAATAACTATTTATAACTACATCGTTATTATTTTTTTATCTAGTAAAAATATAAAATAAAAAAGTATATTTCAGGTTTTTAGTTAAAAATACCATTAGTACGTTGATATTAGCATATTTAAAAAAAATTATAAAGTTTTGATATGTTGAGGTTATACATACTAAAAGGAGACTTTTAAAAAATCAAAAGAGTTTTTAACTCTAAAGTGTGAGCTTCACCCCAATACAGACTGTATGGTTTTTCTCTGCTCTTTCTCGAAAACCATTAGTCGTACAGAAAATTTTATATCTGTCAAAAATATTCCTTATAAAATTCCATACAAAAAAAGGTTCTATTCACTCATTTATATTTATCCAATGTATTTCAAGCAATAACCGTTTGAAAATGGAGTACAAAAAATACAGGTCGTCTTTCAAATTATAGTCCTGTATTTTTAATGTGTTAAATATAATAATGTAATAGATATAATAATTGTATAATATAAACAAAAAAATATTTTTTTTTTTTTTTTTTTTTATATTGTATTTTTATCTACATATTGTCATCGTCTATAGTTTCTAGAATGTATTCAGTATTCGAACAACTTAGCCCACGACAGGTTCCGCACATAGTTGTACACATAGTTGTACATTTCATGCCGGCTTTAATGCAACTGCATCTTTAGGCAAGTACATGACGAGAGTATAGTAGTAGAGCCAACGATCTGTATAAAGCACGGCACTGTAATAAGAAGAAAAAACAATTGTTCGCAAATTCGCAAAAAAATCTAGTTCACAGAAAATAATATGCAAATAAAACCGTTACCCCGTCCTTCGCAACTGAATAATTTTAAATAATCCCTGCAAAATGTTACATTACAATTCTAATGTTCATTTAGTGTGCTTTTGTTAGTGGCACAAAGCACTGCTGGTCGCTTTATAAATGCTAACGGTTCCCCTTATCTTCTTCATCTTTAAAATGAATAAGCAAAATGCCGTCCCGTCTTGCCATTTCCATTTAATCACGGGGAAAAATCAATTATTCAAATACGATAAGAATACCGCCGCGCCTCCGTTGGGACTGCCTAAAACTGACTAGTCCAGAATTATTAAAATGGCTTTAAAATGCCGAACAATAAAATTAATAATGGCTGAAATAAGTGAGCAGTAGAATGAATAATCTGGCCTGAATTCTTCCCTTAGGGTATAACATTTTATATAGGGGGATTCACGGCGATGGCACGTTGGACGTTTATGGAGAACCGCTGATTTTTTGAAAATTGATTTCTACATAAAGGCACCTGCTCCAGCTTCTTAAAATATTTTCAGCATTACAGTGTTGTCGATCATTCGGAAAGTGGTAGCATCTTTCTTTATTTTAAATGGAACACCCAGTATATTATTACATTTGGAAACTACTTTCACATCTAATAAGTTTTCTGTTATACTAACCAATACCTATCTCTGATAGTTTTTAAGATAAAATGAATGTCCTCTTCCTCTTCCTCTCTCCTCTTCCTCTTCCTCTTCCTCTTCCTCTTCCTCTTCCTCTTCCTCTTCCTTTTCCTCTTCCTCTTCCTCTTCCTCTCTTCCTCTTCCTCTTCCTCTTCCCCTTCCTCTTCCTCTTCCTTCCTCTTCCTCTCTTCCTCTTCCTTCCTCTTCCTCTTTCTCTTCCTCTTCCTCTTCACCTTCCTCTTCCTCTTCCTTTTCCTCTTCCTCTTCCTCTTCCTCTTCCTCTTCTCTTCCTCTTCCTTCCTCTTCCTCTTCCTCTTCCTTCCTCTTCCTCTTTCTCTTCCTCTTCCTCTTCTTCCTCTTCCTCTTCCTCTTCCTCTCTTCCTCTTCCTCTTCCTCTCCTCTTCCTCTTCCTCTTCCTCTTCCTCTTCCTCTTTCCTCTTCCTCTCTTCCTCTTCTTCCTCTTCCTCTTCCTCTTCCTCTTCCTCTTCCTCTTCCTTTTCCTCTTCCTCTTCCTCTTCCTCTTCGTCTTCCTCTTCCTCTTCCTCTTCCTCTTTCTACCTCACGCTTCACCGTACCCAAGTCGATAACGGGTCAGTGCCAAGTTCCAGTGTATAACTCAGTGATACATCCTAACAGAAACGGTTGAGTAAATTATTTTAAAATTAGAGAGACGTTCGGCATAAGAAACTATATTAGTCTATTATAAACAGTTACTTTATTATTATACAGGTGTAGTACGAATGGTCCGAATTGTCCGAAATTATTCCCTATTTTAAACATAACATATCTGGTTATGAATACCTTTTCATTATCTATTACTAAATATGTTATTATTGTATAATGTATCATGTTTTAATGTACCGGGTGCATATCAAAAGTGGCTTGCCTCTAGAACTTTTATTTTTTAGATAAAAACGAGATCTGGTATTTTAGTACGTGACATAATTTGATTGATTGACGTATTCAATTGTTTTCGGCTACTTGCTTCACCGGAATGACAACAACTTTTGATTAAATTGCTCCTTCCGTATTTTTTACTTTATTCGATAGAAACACACTCTAAATAGAATGACATATCATATGTCAACTTTGACATTCTGGCTTAAAAATATTTTCAAATTTCAATCTAGTATGCCGTGGATGTGTTAAAAACATTAATTTTAATCAAGGAGCTTTTTGGAAAATACATTTGATCATCTAATATTTCTGACCACAGTTATGTGTCTGACCGGTTAATAGATACCCAAATCATATTCTTAATCATATCTCAGTTTTTTCAAATGGAAAGAGAGTGGCTCATTAGCATATTGGAAAAAAGCATTTTTACGTACAATTTGATACCACACACTTGGTATTTCTGAGTCACCTGTTATGAATCGCCCAATGTTGTACTTCAAAGATATTTGAAAAAATGTCTTTTACCCTAGGATATAACCTTCTAAGTATAACATATCGGTACGATAGCTTTTGACTATTATAACTTCCTAATAAAGAAAAAACCTGTTATTCCAAATAATAAAATAAAAAAAAAAAAAAAAAAAAAAAAAATAAGTTAAATTAGTTCAAACATTGAAACCGTACAACCTACCAGTCTAATTCTCCAAGTTTTAGTTTCTAACAAGGTTACCTTCATAATTACCGTGAGCTAAACCCTCTAAATTTAATTAATTAATAAAAGCTGTGCTAATATAATTGTTCAAATAATATTGAATTAAATTATATTACTTGCTCAATTATAAAATCATGTTGCGGATTCTGTGGACTAAATACCCTAAACACACGATAAGCTAATTTATTACGCAACTTTAATTATAACAAACTACTTATCTACTAATAGCATACTATAGTCCAGGGAACTTATTTTTAACTACATGCTGATTTTGAAACTAAAACCCGAACTGAAGGTGCAACTTTCTAGTTTTTGCTGAATATCTACCTAAAATAACCAAAACTACAATTATTATTGCTTATAAAATTAACTACAAAAAGATTGGCGTGCAGCGAGGGCTTAAATTGTTATTAAAATTTATTGGGTTGCTCGAATTCATGATTTATACAATGTTCCCGGATTGTCTTTACAAGAGAAAAAAAAAACTTTATTTTTGACATTTTGAGAACGCATTTTTATAAAATGTTTGCTTGTTCTACATGGTTAATCACGTTTATACTTTTTCAAATTTCCGTATCGTTTTAGAGAAAATTGAAAAACCATGAAATATATATATGGAGTATTGTAGTTAAATGATTAGATTTTACAAATTAAGTTTTGGGGTTCGTTGAAATTGTTAGAAGTTGCTATTTGCAATATTTTTGTTAAGATAACATATGAATACACTAATAGCTAAAATGTAGCAAAAAATATTTTTTAAATGGAACACTTGTATATTATTTATTTTTTTTTTTTTTTTTTTTTTGATTAAGGTTTATCACTTAAAACCTGGCTGTTTAAATATTAATTTTATTTTTTTTTTTTTTTTTTTTTTTTTTTTTTTTAATACTAAATACTGAAGATTATTTATTGATCATTGTGTTGCACACAGCCTGTCTGTAATATATTAATACTATTAAAGTAAAACTAAAAAAAAAATGTTTAATTTAAATGGAATACCCTATATATTTTTCGTGAACCAGATGCCACATGTAACATCAAATTGTATTATACTATTTTACCAAAAATAACAAATAAAAAAAAATGCATTTTTCTTTTTAATTTAGACCTCATTTATCACTATACCCATCATTGACATTTAAAATTTTAAAGCAACATATATGTACAAAATGTATTGCAAGCCCATTGGTATACACAAAAACTATTTAAATCTTTGTGAAAGAGTATACCTATTAAATTACTCAAATTTATTAATTCATTAATTAAATATACCTACCACCATTATTTCCGACCAAAAATTAGTCAATTACATACTTTTAAATTGTTTTAATTAACAAAGTATTCTAAATAAATGTGAATTTGGCTCAGAAATCAATATAATAATAAGTTATGAAATGAACGTCTCTGTTTTTATAACAAAAAAAAAAAAAAAATGAAATATATTTATAAAGATAAAAAAAAAAAAAAAAAAAACACACACAAAATTCAGTTTTTACTATTTATTTATTATTAATCAATGTAAACAGTCAATTAATGTAGTTTGAATACTGGGATCATATTAATTGGTCCTTTTAACAAACAATATTTAAACACTTTTTATTTTTTAATGAAATAAGCGAACTATATCGACAATAGTAGTATCTGTACTCTTTGAAAATTTGTTACATCTTTAAAATAATCTAAAATGTCAATATTTCCATAGGTATAGTGATAAATGAGGTTCAAATTATAAGAAAATGCATTTTCTACGAAAACTTGAAGAAATGGTAAAAATTGTATAATACAATTCGATAAACAATTAAATTGTACATCTGATTCACGTAAAAATATATGGGTGTTCCATTAAATTAAAACAAGTTATTGCTGCTTAAAAGCTAGTAATTATTTAATATAAATTTTGGACACTCTGTATAAGGTAGTAAAATTATTATTATTGCAACACAATATCTGATCAATAAATAATCTCCAGTAAATATTTAGTATTAAAACTTTGATACTCTTGGAGAAATGAAGCCTTAAATTTTTACTGCAATTTCATAAAATTGAAATATTTCAAAACGGTAAGGTTTAAGTGTGATAAACCTTAATCAAATTCTACTCTATATTTCAATCGTAGAATCTAAAAATAGAATAATATACAGGGTGTTCCATTTAAAAACTACAACTATAACATTTTTTTTTATTTTTTTGGGACACTCTATCTTGTAAAAATATTTTTAAATTGTAGCTCTAATAGTCCTTCAAGGAACCCAGGACTTACAATTTGTGAAAATCTAATCGTTTAGCTACAATACTCCGTGTCGTATGTTGTGAACAACCCTGTATAGATAGTTGAAATTTTTCCTAAAAATCAAAAGGCGTTTCTATGGTAAAATCATTTAGATTTTATTGTTTGATGGATGGTTATTATTAATTTCCATTAACGTCATATTTTTTACTGTTGTTAAAGTATGACTATAGTTCATATGAAATTAACTTTTAGTCACGTGATTAAGCTTGAGCCGCACAGCGTTGCCCACTTTTACATATTTTCTTTTAATCAAAATATTTTAGGAAACAAAAATAAATTAATTATAAATATATAAACAGTTATTATTTACATCAACAAAACTCACCTTCTTAACAACACTTAAAAGACATAAAGGGCCATTACTACCGTTTTCCCGTTCAAAATATTCTAACAAAGTTGCGATGAGTTTTTTAAGGTCATTAAGCTATCTTGTATACTTCGCACTAAAAGAGGTCCTAAAAGAACAATGTTCGACTGCAGGGTCTACCAGTAAACATTTGCTTAAAGTATCACAATACTATTTATTTAAACCAAAACTCTCGTAATACAAAACTAAAGTGTCAAAAAGAATGACAATGTCAGGAAATAAATAAATGAATGTAGTAACTTCACATTTTTTACAGCAGAGCTACCACACGAATCTCCAGCGCGAAATTTAAATTAGTTAGTCAACACGACGCCGAATATGTCCATGGTTGGCAACAACGAATTTAAAATCGCGCCCTCGTTTACGTAACTAAAAAGTTTAATTGATATCAAATATAGAAAAAATTTACTCAAAGTTCACCATATCAGAGATATTTAGGAAAAAATGTGCCTTTAGGGGTAGTTTTTAACTTATGTCTAATCTAAGGGTACATTAATTATCCCTTTAATGACTTTTAAAGTCAAAATATAAAAGCTTTCATTCTCAAAGCGCTAAAAGCTGTACCTCCTTAGCTGTTATAATTCAACCCTTTTAAATATCATTAAGGTAAAAGGATATTATAATCCCTTTCAATATAAATTAACAGAAATTTAGATGAAATAATTTGAATGCATTAAGTATTTATAAAGGAATCACACATCTATGAAAAGAAATTCTAAATTAGGATATTCTAAAAGTTAAATTAAATAGTTTTATTAAAAATGTTTGATTTATTTTAGTATATAAGTACTAATAAACCTTTTATAATCATTATATTTGATATAGGTAACTTTAGAGTTTGTATCATATAATATCTTTAACATTAAATTTTATCGTTAAACTAAACTTTATAGTTTAGTTAAATATACGGTTTTGATTTAATTTTAATTTTATTTAGATTTTTTTATTTTTTTTTCCTGTAACTTTTTTAGCATATTTTCAATTACTCTATTTTTTTACCAGTCGATTCACAACCAATTTTAGGTATTAATTTGTACTAGGATAATTTTCAAAACAAAATTCAGAAAACATATCTACAGTTGCTTAACTTCAGTGATCAATCGAAAGCAGATATTTTAAAATATCTTAGTTCTTATTGGTATATTTTTGTTTATAGAGTATTAAATCATAAAGTACATTTTATTTAAAACAAAATATACAATTTTTGACATTTCGAAAACATGATTTATAGAACAGCCGACATGCTAAAATAAATGCGAAACCTAAGGGACTGGATATTATGTTATTGTCTCTTATATTTGATATATTCAATGAATATATAAGCATTGAACTGTATATTTCCAATATTTTACATAAAATAATAAAATAAATGAAAAAATATTCATATATTTATTACAGTTAAAAAGCATGATTGGTTTAGAATGATTTTTAGCTCGTTGAAAAATAACTAAAATTCCATAAATATAAAAATAATGGAAGTAAAAAATGGCACGGTAATGAATCATGTTTGCATGATACTTAAAATATTTTTCATTTTATTGATTTTATGGAAAGCACTGTTCATTAAAATGTTGTATCCTATGTTATAGGGCTTGTTTTTCTCTACAATTTCCTGTCTCACAATGTACCGCTGGTGTCGGGGAAGGGATCATAGTTTCATAGTTGTCGATTTGAAACAGCACATGTATAGGGCTTATTTCGTATATTTTTCATTTTATTGATTTTATGGAAAGCACTGTTCATTAAAATGTTGTATCCCTATGTTATAGGGCTAGTTTCTCTACAATTTCCTGTTCCACAATGTACCGTTTGTGTCGAAGAATTGATCATAGTTTCATAGTTGTCGATTTTCGAAAGAAATCAGACATGTATATTATTTCGTATATTTTTCATTTTATTGATTTCATGAAAAGAACTGTTCATTAAAATGTTATATCCTATGTTATAGGGCTTGTTTTCTCTCTACAATTTCCTGTTTCACAATGTACTGCTTGTGTCGGGGAAGGGATCATAGTTTCATAGTTAATGATTTTCGAAAAAAGAAACAAGGTCATGTATATTATTTCGTATATTTTTTCTTATTTTGATTTTATGAAAAGAACTGTTCATTAAAATGTTGTATCTTATGTTATAGGGGCTTGTTTCTCCTTACAATTTCCTGTCTCACAATTTACCGTTTGTGTCGGGGAAGGGATCATAGCTTCATAGTTGTCGATTTTCGAAAGAAATCAGGACATGTATATTATTTCGTATATTTTTCATTTTATTGATTTTATGAAAAGAACTGTTTATTAAAATGTTGTATCCTATGTTATAGGGCTTGTGTCCCTCTACAATTTCCTGTCTCACAATGTACCGTTTGTGTCGGAGAAGGGATCATGTTTCATAGTTGTCGATTTTCGAAAGAAATCAAAACTGAAATAATTAAACTTTACATAATGAACAATTATAACAGCTTTTTTCTTTCTTTCACCCATATTACGAAATATTTTCAATCATTTTCTCAACTAAAAAAACAAAAAATATTAATCCAACAATAAAAATGATATAAAAACATACGTTAAGATGCAATAATAAAACAACTACTCTTGGGATAATACTAAGCTTAAATTTTATTTGGACACGGCGATTTATATCTCGGTTTCTTCTGCGACCTAATACCACAGAAGCCGTACATTTTCTACGAAAGAAGCACAGAACAGATGCCGGTAAAACTCGAAAATCTAGCATCATTCCTCACGGTCTCCTAGCTATAAAATTCCAAGAAACGGCCAAAGCCTATTAGTTCTCTCGGCTTTTATAACTAAAACCGCTCGAAATGATCCTCATAAATCTACTCAATAGATTTTCTCCCCGGTCAATGAGAACAAATAAAATAAACAGGTTTGGTATCGCCAGCCACATTATGGTTCAATCCTTGTAAATCCAATAAATAAAAGATATCTTTTTTTCAGATTAGATGTCTTTATTTCTTATTAATAATAGTATTTAGGAAGAATTAATATTCAATCTCTGGTAAATTATTTATAACTGCATACCTGACGAGCCCATCTTTAAGTGGGATTTAGTAATCATGATTTCAACGCTCTCGCAGAAAGTTCTCTCAAGAACCGATACGTTTGAGACATGGTGAACCATTTTATTTTTAAAGGCATCTCTGATGCAACTTGTTTAATGTGCTCATGTGTCGGCGGTACGCCACCCAGGTTTCGCTTCCATATAACTCGGTGGGGATTATTATTGATCGGTATTCTGCAAGTTTCGTTTTTGTAATCAAGTCATGATTGTAGAAACTCTGCCTATTAATTTCCAGAATGCCCTTGAGGCGCTGCTAATTCTGTGTCGATATTGGCCTTTTTCCGAAATCAAGCTGACGAGGTAATTGAAAGGTAAACATATTCCAATAGCGTTTTCTCCGATGTTTAGAGCATTGTTGTGATTTTCCGGAGGATTGCAATATGCTTTTAGTTTTATCGATGTTCAGCTTAAGGCCCAAAGCCTGGTATGCCCAGGTATACATATGTGATCAGCATTTTGTAATTGTTGTAAAGTTTTTACAACTAGATAAATTTTATACATGTTTTTGCCCTTTTTACGTTGAACAGACCGCCGCATAGTGTAACGAAATCGGGAAATGCGGGACATTAGCCCAAAAACAAAAAAATAATTCATCAAGTTTTTTTATATAGATGATTAAAGGACATCCCAGAGCCCCACCATGTGAGATATTTCATGAGTTGACCTCTTAGTCGGGGAGTTATGGCGTGTTAAAGTTATGGTTTCCTTTATTTACCAAATCTGTACAAAAAATTTCATACAATGAAATTTATTATTTTCAGAAGTTTCCTTGTGTTGTTCAATTCAACAATTTTTTCCGTAAAGAGAGGTCTTTTACCAACAAACCTGAAAAAATGTCCCAATTTTTTCAAGTCTTGTTTCTACATGTTTATTATGACTTTCAAAAAACGCTTACATTCGCGCGAGGTTATATATACAAAATATCATAGAGTGAACCTTCTAGTATACTGTTACATATAAATTTCATCCACCTAGATCCGAACCTGGAAGAAAAAATAAATTTCTTCGGCAATAATTACGTTTTCCATTGATTCGACCGTAGTTTTATCCGTAATTTTTGTGCTATAATTTCTTTATTGAAAAAGCTATACGCTTGCTATGAACATACTGAATGCTATTTCAGGGGCGAGGAACCATCCTCACATTGGGGTGGGGACAGTTTACAACAATTCAGAAAATCTCAACATTGGAGAAAAAATTACTCAAAAGAAGTTTTTCAAACCGGCGTACCTCTTTCTTCGATGTATTTAACACTCCACCCTCAATGCTGCATCGTTGTTGGTGCCAAACTATTGAAGATATATTGCACTACTTATTGATATATTCAGATCCTCTACTTTCACATCTGCGACCAAAGCACTAAAAATAAAAAGTAGACTTGTTTCCGGTAGCGAAAGAGCTCTTGTATATGGATGGAGAAGAAATTGAGAATGATTTTGCTATTGCTCTTTATGTAAGTGCTTACATATTATGTTATTTTGAATAATATACACCCCACAAAAATTATCGCATCACTTATTAATTTGGAAAACTGCAAAGTATTCTTAAATTCTCTTGGTTAAAAATAATCTCAAAAGTTATTTGCATAGCAACTTGTTAAGGAACGGAAAGTATATCATAACTCAGGTAGACCTTAGATTTAAGTTTTTCACATAAAAATGTTTGAAGTGTTTCAAGAATAAATACTACGAAAAATATAAGTGTTGCGAAATTTTTGTGAGGTGTGTATTATGGTTTCTTTTGTTGAAGTTGAATACGTTTTTTTTCGTATATTGTCATATTATTTAATACTGTTAAATGATATTTGCCATTTGTGTCGTTCTCTTTGAGTTTTGCAGTCTTATCTAATTTATCCCTGATTTATTTGAATATTTAGGAATGTTGATGAGTTTTGACATATTAGCGGAGATAAATGATTGTTCGACAGTAATTTGATAACGTTTTTGGTCCATAAGAGCTATAAACTCTTCGTAAGTAAAAAATATACCTGTAAAGTCCTTCTATAAAACTTCGTATTTTTTTTGACCTTTCATTACGCCTTTTTTACTCTTTTTGCCCCCAGCGAAAATTCCTAGTCGTATTATTTAATTTCTGTGAAAAAATGTCAGCAAGAATAGTGATAACTGAAAAAAATGCCAATGTCCCACTATTTTAGTTTTCGTTACACTGTGCGCCGTCGTATCTGTATCTAATGCCCATTCCTTTTTTCTGCAGTTTGCTGTCTATTATAATAGAGAGCGCTTCATGAATCTTACAATACACATCCCTGTCTAAATGCTGTATTGGTTAAGAAGGGATCGCCTAGTGATCCATGATGTGACACCCTTGACTTGTTGTTGTTATGGAGGCTTTTACATATTGTAAGAAATTTGTTGGTAATTCGAACTTTTGCATAATTACCCAAAGTACTCCCTGTTTACGGAGTCGAAGGCCTTTGTTAGGTCGATGAATGCAACATAAACTTTACTCTGCTGCTTTGACGTTTTCCCAGAAGCTGGCGGACGGAGAATATGGAATCAACGGTACGTGTTAATATTTAAATAATAATGAAGATATATATAGTATACAAAAGCATGAAACAAGTATACAAAAGCATAAAAAATAACAAATATTATTTCTGTCTGACAAATATATAAAAAAACTTAAACATTAACTAATAAGGAGCTGAGAAATTGTCATTTTTTCTTCTCATAAATAAACATACAGCCTAGAATAAAAGAACGGAAGCAAAAAATGGCAAATCCAATGCTATCCCGGATTGTCGCGAAAGACTGAAATAAAGAAACATATGTTTTTCTATCTTTATCACATTCGAGAGCAAACAAGGTGGAAAATGTCTGCGCTTGATGTAATCACCTCCAAATCGATGTGAAAAGCAATCGGGAAGAAAAGCTTCCCGTTTATGGGCTGTCACGTTTTGATTTTACTTTATCAGAGATTGTATTGACGTACAGTGTGTCTCTTTGAGTGTACCGCTCTTAAATTATTGCAAAAACATGTTTTCTATTTACGATTTTTAAAATAAAATTGAAAATAACCGAGTTATTCAACTTTAAGATCGACTCTGCGCTTATTCCACGCTTTGTGTTGGACAAGAAATTAAGCACTTAACACAGTTGAAAACAACAGGCTTGGAAATGTCAATCGATGACATTCCTCATATAATATTGTCCGTCTAGAAAGTCTCCGGAAAAAAGAAAGCAAAATTACAGTTATCGATATATATTTTTTAGGACTTGAGTTAAAAAAATTATAAAAAAATATTAATTTTATTTACTTATAAAACCTCCATTTAACTCCAAACACTTAACTCAGGTACACCCGAAACTAGGACCACACTATAATGTTTAGTGGCGGTAGTCCAGGCCTGTAAAACTGAGCGAATCAAGTCTTGTTAATTTCGTGGAGCTGCTCGCTGCACTTCAATCTTCATTAGTCCCCAATCTTCATTATGTTTTCAATGGGGCTAAGGTCTGGTGAAGCTGCTGGCTATGGAATTGTTGCCAAATGGTGTTCTTGCATCCAAGCTTGAGTATGGTATCTTGCATTATCCTGTTGAAAACGCCGCCCCGCTGGATATAAAACATGAGCCGTTTCAAGAAGAAAACCATTTAAAATACGATGTACTTAAACAGCCGTTAAACGGTATCCTACTTTTTAGTAGGATTGCCGTTAATAGATATTGTGACGTCGTTCATGTCGGCGGAAAGTAATGCCTAGCCTTAAGCATTCTGCAAGAGCGCCGCCTGTGGCTCCGTGGCTGAGGCTATCGCTTCGTGAGCGAATGGTCCGGCCGGGTTCAAATTTCACGCTGACCAAGACTTTCTTATATTTTTTTTTGTTTATAGCGTGATCTTATTGCATTGGTTTCACTCTTTTTTTGGATTGGTTTAGTTATTTGGCGGGTTGGTTAGCGTGGTGATTTGGAGGGTGTTAATTCAGTGGTTAGTTGGTTATTTGGTGGGGTTGGTTGGTTTTTACTAATTTATATTTGTTTTTTAAATTTTTTTATCGGTGTCTAGTTTAGTTGCGTTGGTTATTTGGTGGGGTGGATACCGTTGGTTAGTCCTTATAAAATTCCTATATTTCATAAAGCCGTCAAGTGCGTCACATCAACGACGTCATACCTATTAACGGCATTTTAGTAAGCTACCGTTTAACGGCAGTTTAAGTACAGCCTTTAAAATATCACAATATTTTGCACTATTAACAGTTCCATCAACTATACACAGAGGTGTAGCACCACGCTGAGATATTACTCCCCAAACCATTATTTTAGTGGGAAATTTTGAAACTTGAACGGTAACATTTTTTTTGATAGGATTTTTAGATGGTTTCTACCAAGCTGGAAACAACTTCGTCAGAAATAAAAACATTATTAAAATTATCTTCTTGAAAATGTTGACAAAAATTTGTAGAGGTGTTATTGCAGGTATTTATTTTGACTTCCTTGATATGTAGCCTTGTCTTTTCAGTGACATGCGGTTGGTTTATGGACACACTTTAATTTTCGCTGACTTCCAAATCTGTTAGCCAATTTGCGAAACCCTAGGAACAGATTCTGTCATCCTAATGCCTCTAAAGCGTATAAATTGTTTTTGTGAATCTTACGCGGTCTTCCTGAAACTGGTCCATGCTTCATATCTGTGCCATTTTTTATCCTCTTTATTGTCTCATATTCTGCACTGAGTTCTGTCAATTGCACAAATTTTTTAACGTTTCGAACACCTTTTCTATACAAATATTCCACCATTTCTCTTTTTTTTACTTTCGATATTATTTCTCAATATTTGACAGATGGTGTTCCCTTGCGATTTTGTTCATAGCCTACTATCGGCACAACCTACGTGATGGATTACTGTTGTCTTAGAGTGTTACAGAAAAAAAAAATACATTAAAATTAGGAAAAATATAAAATTCCGGAAATTTAAAATTATTAAAATATAAAATTTCAGGAAAAATATAAAAAATCTACCTTTAAATCAGTAAAATTTATAATACGGCCCAGAAAAAGCTGCAAAAATTAAAATACCAGCAAAAATGTGATTTTGTCGTTGGCAAATTCGATGTCATATTTTGTTTGCAAGAATTTGAAGGTACTGAATAGAATAATTTTGTATAAAATAATTATGATTTTCACAACTTCTGGAAAATTGCTTGTCTGAAAGATTTTCCAGATTATCACCTTTAAAATTGTCACCCTGTATAATATAAAATACCCCTCAAACTTCATTTATAATTTTGTTAAGGTTTATTGCAATTCTGGGTTAGTATTTTATCACGTTACGTAAATCACATTGTAAAAGCTTCTAAAAATGAAAATAAAAATGCTAAACAAGACATATGAAAAAACATCGACTATGGCTATGCCGTAATCTATATTCTGAGGCACCATTAATAATTCACAACGGCCAAAAATTTGTTTCTAAGCGAATACACCCTAAAAATCATTTTATGCCCCAGCATTCATTTTTTTGCTGGCTTGGGACCTTGCCAAATTGACCAGAAAGGAATAAAAAAAGGCTTATTGAAATTTAACTTAATTTTCTACTTTAAAGGGGATATAAAAACATGTGAATAATGACAGGTAGCTTAAAGTCAAATTAGGAGAAATATATATGGAATTTGAATATCAACAGAGAAAATTGAAAAACACCTGAAAATGGCCTGGAAATCACGAATGTTGAAATTTATCATATAAAATTATAGTGATTATTACTCGTATTTCCAAGCCAATTCTGATACCATTTTTTGTCGTGATTTTCAAGAACAATGAAATATGAATTCATAACATATGGGACATGCAGACACATACAGAGATATACGCTATTGAAAGATGACGTACAACTTATCATAGATACGAACTATCGGAAATAAGAAATAGCTATCTTATCCGATAGTCAAGAAGCACTAAAAGTGATCAACTCAGTGCAGAAGCAAGCAAAAGCAAACGATCTAACTAGAAATGGAGCGAACACTCCACTAACTGGACCAGAACCGTTCTGCTTCCCAAGTGAAAACTAACTTAAAACGGAAAGAACCTGTAAGATTCCAACGGTCTAAGACACTCGAAGAAATTTCTCAGAACTTACGACTGAGAAAAATCAAATATTTTCCTTCATTTAAGTAAGAACAATCCTCGGATTGTTACGGGGTTTTAACAGGACGTTGTCTTCTCAACGAATACCTCACTAGATTGAACCCAAGATATTTTACATACTACATTCTACACACAAAAATCAGCACCAAAATCTAGGCCTTGCCGACCCTGTATAATAGCAGTAAAATCTGTATTCACTCAGTGTCACTTCATTATAACTACAGATGAAATAAAAAAAAACATTAACTACAAAAATGATGATTTTTATTTCTTGTGATTAAAGAAAAATTATTTAAACTTGAAGGACGTTAAAATAAATAAAAACAATCGATGATCAAATCAAAACTCTTATATTACAGAAGATACCAAATAAAGTAATCCATGGATAATAATCAATCAGCAAAAAAATAATTATTTCTGGCTCGTTTCGAAATCTCCATTTCTGTTATCCCCAATTATGTTCTGTCGTAGTTCTCGGCATAACTGGGAGCAACCAGCCAATATTTAATACGTATAGAATTACGGTTTTGAACGCTTGTGCCTTTGTCTTATATATCTGATCCTTTAATTTAAGAGTAATTTATTACAATGTAATATTTAGATACCCTTAGATTTATGAGATTTAACTCTGTGATGTCGTCTGGAAAATGGTATTTGTTCCCAGATATCTCAAAACAAATAATAAATTTTAATTAAAATTTTAAATGATTATTCATTTTCGGTTCATTTCGTTCTTTGTCTTCTTACCCCTTCTTCTTTAAATTCGATTATTATGTTTTGTACATTTCTTCGAAATGAGCTGAAATATTTTTATTTTTTTGTATAAAGATATTTATACAGGGTGGTCCGAACTGTATTCCGGAAACTTCGGCAGCATATTTTGCAGATAAAAATAAGCAAAAAAGTTCGTATAAAACTATGTTCTAAACTGCTTAGTTTCGGAGATACAGGGTGTAGAAGTTTCATTTTTATTTCGATTTTTTCTAAATAATTTCTGAAGTAACGTCAATACTTGGATCAAAATTGGTGTCATAGATAAATGAAACAAGTTTAGATTGGATAGTGCCCATAAGGACAATGTAAACACTATTTGGCGCTATTCTTGCAACGGTCGCGACCCAAAACTTTTCAAAATTTCGGAGTGGTTCGGCTTTTTCCGGAATTATATCGCCAAATATTGTTTATTCAAATTTATTATTATTTTCGTTTAATTTTATAAATAAAATACAGTGTGTTGCATACAAGAAACTTTATTTTATATAAGGACGCATGTATGAAATACCTATGAAACATTGGAAACAGACGTTATGCCACGATCCACGATGGTTTTTGCAGTTCATAGTTCACAGCACAGCTTTTTAAGTTTTTAATGCCACTTTTTCACAATTATCACCGGTTGAAGTAAATAAAACTTGAATTAAACTCACAAGATAGCAATAATTACTTTGAAAATGAACGCTATAAACACTTTTCGGAATTTCTTTAATGAGAGCGGTTTAGATTTTGAAAGATTATTATGATTTTTGAAGATTCTGACTTTGACAAGAGAAAATTATTTCTGTTTTGGTTTGCCGTTGTTGTTAGCGACCACTATGGCAGCGCCAGATCGCGTATAACGGTCGCGACCCAAAATAATTTCGCGACCAAAAATTTTTGCGGGCTTTCCAATCTAAACTTGTTGCATTTATCTATGATTGGTGTCTAGAAGTTTTTTGACATGAGAAATTTGATTTTGATGTCAATATGACTCCTACTAGTAGAGGGCGCCACCTACATGTGTTTTAACTGGTTTAAAGCGTAATAACTTTTTGTCCGTACCTGTATAAAACTACCGAGCGAAAAAATATACATTTTCAACACTTTTTACGTAAAAAATATCTCTTCATCAAAATCGCTACGAGCAACCATTCTTAAGATATTTAGAATGGAAATAGTCAATACATGTCATTATTGACGAAAAATAAACACGTTGAGTAGATAGTTATAGACCGAGAGCTGGCTACATAAAAAACCTTATCATCGTTACATGGCTAATTTTTTGTGTGAGGTATCCTTTTATGTAGCCATTGTGAAATAGTCATGTCTGCCAGCGCGATCCCGGGGCTTAAAGCGGGGGCGGCCAATCGAAAGGGTGAAATTTTGACATTAAAAATATTATAAGGTACACGAGTTATAATTGCCAAATAGCTTTTATTTATTATTAGGGAACGTGTAAAATTGTTGACAGACATTTTTCTCGTGGCTGAAATGCCGGCAGACAACGCGAAAGATGTATAGAATTTTGACAAAAGAAAATCATTGCTTACATGCACGTCGGTTCGTGGAATGTCATGTTTATTGTTAATTAATTTAAAAAGCCGTATGCAAAAGGGCAGACAAAAAAATCGTTATTGAAATAATAAAAAAATATATTTATAATATAATCGTATATTATATGATTTATCTATACTTAAATGGATGAGGCGGCTAGCGTTCACTGAAAGCGCTATAGTAATATCGCGCTTTTGATAACTGTCTGCAGCTGATTGAGCCACGATCTTTTTGTTTGCCCTTTTGCATACGGCTTTTAAAATAAATAAATATGACATATCACCAATCGGCATGCAAATATGCCATAATTTTTTTCATTCTTCAAATTTCATTTTTTAATATTTTTTAAAATTTCATGCCTCTTTCGCGTTGTGTGTCGGCATTTAAGCGACTGGAAAAATGTCTGCCAACATTTTCCATGTTTCTTAATAATAAATAAAAGCTATTTTCGCAATTATAACTCATGTATCATATAATAATTTTAGTGTCAAAATTTTACCCTTTCGATTGGCCACCCCCGGGATCGAGCTGGCAGACATGACTATTTCATAATGGCTACACAAAAGGATACTTCACACAAAAAATTAGCCATGTAACGATGATAAGGTTTTTTATGTAGCCAGCTCTTATACTATTATTTCACTGAAATAATTCATTTGGGAAATTTTTATTTTTTTAAATTAATCATAATTTTTTCTGCAAAAAAATGGTGATAAAACAGTTTCTGTTGAACTTTTGACACAAAAACATTTCAAATTTATGATTTCAATCTAATAACTATTTAGTCAACATGTTTAATTTATGTCAATGATGACAGGTATTGATAAGTTCGATTTCAAATATCTCAAAAACCATTACTCGTAGCGATTTTTACCAAGATATCTTTTTCACGCAGAAAACGTCGTAAATGTATATTTTTTTACTCAGTAGTTTTATACAGGTACGGACAAAAAGATATTATTCTTCAAACCAGTCAAAAAATATGTAGGTGCCACCCTCTACTAGTAGGAGTCATATTGACATCAAAATCAAGTTTGCCATGTCAAAAAACTCCCAGACAGCAATTTTCATCCAAATATTGACGTTACTTCAGAAATTATTTCGAAAAAATCAAAATAAAAATGAAACTTCTACACCCTGTATCTCCGAAACTAAGCATTTTAAGACATACTTTATACGAACTTGTTTACTTTTTTTTATCTGCAGAATATGCCGCCGAAGTTTCCGGAATACAATTCGGACCACCCTGTATTTTTTAGTAATCAAAATGGGGTGTAATATTTTTCTGGGACGACAAGGCTCGATATACAGGGTGTCCCAGAAATAAGTGCAAGTATTTTAAGGGGTGGTAGATCTGGCCAAAAGAAACATATTTTTTCTTTACTTTTTTTTATTTTTAACGTCATAGGCTACTGGTTAAGAAACAGAAAAATATACGCTTTAAAACTAAATCTTAAATAACTTAAAACCGATTTATTTTAGGTATATGAACATGTATAGTCAAAAAGTAACGAATTAAAAAACCTTTTCACTAGTGCAATAAAAAAAATGGATTTCCATTTGAGAAAAATTATTTATGATAATTTTTTAATCGCTCAATTTCATCACAACTACTGTCAATATTATATTATGACATTCGAACAAGTTAATTTATGAAGTAGATAGCCACATGTCTTCTCTTTATGCCACAGTGGCTATGGTAATCAATAAATTTGTCGTTTAGGCTATACAGATTATTTTGAGACAGTTTTTTCCCCAAAAATTTTAAATATTTTTTTCTCTCAAAAACGGTTAATGTTAGGTATAGAGTGTTTGATATCAAAATTCATAAAATTTTACAGAGAATTTAAGTATGTAATAAAAAATGGGGGTAGCCATTTAAAATAAGAAAGTTACTGTCAGCTTCCGGTATTTCCGGAAGTGCCGCCATATTGAAAATATTTTAATCGATAGATCTCGTTGTGAAACAATGATGTGCAAAAAATCTCCGATCTATATATTGTAGTTCTCTAAAAACTTCTAATGCACGCTCAGTCTGGAACACCTTGTATATTTTACTCATAAAACTTCTCGTTCCTTTGGTACAATATTTTAAAAGTTGCTGTTTAATACAACTCATAATATTAAACAGTACGTCTTTAGTTTTGCGCACAGTTTGACAATAAAGCCTACTATTAATCAACTTAGTTAGTTATCAACTCCTTATTTACAACAAAGTGTGATGCTATAAAACAAAGCTATAAAACAACTTATGACCTAAAAGTTAAACGCCTTTTCATTTTGTCGCCAAGTTTTCGCCTCCAAAATTGACCTTTTAGATCTAAAATGATCTTGGCGCTATTAACTTCTTCCTAAATAGATAAAATTATCAACTAGGTCAAAATTATACCCGAAGGGTCTCTTTACAAAACTTGCCGCATTGCTGTAAAATGGTGTCAGAACAAAATTTCAGCCATAATTATACAGGGTTATTCACCACATACGACACGGAGTATTGTAGCTAAACGATTAGATTTTTACAAATTGTAAGTTTTGGGTTTGTTGAAGGACTATTAGAGCTACAATTTAAAAATATTTTTACAAGATACAGAGTGTCCCAAATAAATAAAAAATATCAAAGTTGTATTTTTTTAAATGGAACACCCTGTATATTATTGCATTTTAGTTTCTACGATTAAAATAAAGGTAAATTTGATTAAGGTTTATTACACTTAAACCTTACCGTTTTTGAAATATTTTCAATTTTGCGAAATTGCAGTATAAATTTTAAGGCTTCATTTCTCCGAGGATATCAAAGTTTTTAATACTAAATATTTACTGAAGTTTATTTATCGATCAGTTATTGTGTTGCAATAATAAAAATTATACTACCTTATACAGAGTGTCTAAAATTTTTTTAAATAATTAGTAACTTTAAACGGCAATAACTTATTTACATTAAATAGAACACCCTGTATATTTTATGAGAATCAGATGCACAATTTAATTGTCTATCAAATTGTATTATACCACTTCTTACCTATTCCTTCAAGTTTTCGTAGAAAATGCATTTTCTTATAATTTAGACCTAGAGACCTTAGATTTTTAATGAAATAAACGAACTATATCGACAATATTAGTATCTGTACTCTTTAAAAATTTGGTACATCTTTAAAAATAATCTAAAATGTCAGTATTCCATGGGTATATTGATAAATGGGTTCTAAATTACAAGAAAATGCATTTTCTACGGAAACTTGAAGAGATAGGTAAAAAATGGTAATACAATTTGATAGACAATTAAATTGTGCATCTGAATCTCATAAAATATACAGGGTGTTCCATTTAAATTAAACAAATTATTGCCGTTTAAAGCTAGTAATTATTTAAAATTAATTTTTAGACACTCTGTATAAGGTAGTAAAGTTTTTATTATTGCAACACAATAACTGATCAATAAATAAACTTCAGTAGATATTTAGTAATAAAAACTATGATACCCTCGGAGAAATGAAGCCTTAAAATTTATACTGCAATTCACAAAATTGAAAAATATTTCAAAAACGGTAAGGTTTAAGTGTGATAAACCTTAATCAAATTTACCTTTATTTCAATCGTAGAAACTAAAAATGTAATAATATATAGGGTGTTCCATTTAAAAAAATACAACTTTGATATTTTTTATTTATTTGGGACACTCTGTATTTTGTAAAAATATTTTTAAATTGTAGCTCTAATAGTCCTTCAACGAATCCAAAACTTACAATTTGTAAAAATCTAGTCGTTTAGCTGCAATACTTCGTGTCGTTTGTGGTGAACAACCCTGTATTATCAAAATAACATACGAGGTGTTTCAAAAAATCTGTCATTTCTCTTGGGGAAATGCGTCACGTAAAAATAAGATTTATTTTTTATATTAACATTTTGGTAAATCTGAGGTAACCAGAGGTCAACACATGGTAATATTTGAGGGGTAATTTCATCTCGTTGGAATTTGTCTTTCGAAAAATCCGTTTGCCAAAAATAAGCTTTTTACGTCAAGCAGTTTAAGCAGAATCGTGATTAATCAATTACCCAACTTTTTGGAACACCCGATGTGTATGGTGTATGGTTTTGAAACACCCGTGGATGTATGATTTTTTAAAAAATTTTAAAATATGTAAAAAAACAAAATACATTATGCGTGTTCAAGCTTTTTCCAAGACTATGTTTTTTTTAAATAATAAATATTGTAATATTTGAGGGGCGTTTTTACCCTCTTGGAATTTGAAATTCGAGAAACCCCTCCTTATCGAAGTTCTACACCCCACAGTCAATCCCGTTGCCAAAAATCAGCTTTAAACTTCAAGCAGTTTAAGCAGAATCGTGATTACTCAATGGTCATATTTTATGAAACACCCTGTATAAATTTTGAAAAAATCTTAAAATTGTAAAACAACAAAATCAAATATACGTGTTTAAGAGTTTTTCTGAAAAACTCACAGGTTTGTAAATAAAAAAAATATTCTAATATTTGAGGGGTGGTTTAGAGGAGTTTTTTTTATTACACCCCTTTAGAATTCGTGTTTCGAAAAATCCCTTCTTATCGAATCTCTACACACTAAAGTCAATCCGTTTTCCAAAAATCAGCTTTTTACGTCAAGCGCTTTAAGCAGGATCGTGATTAATCAATGACCAGATTTTTCGAAACACCCTGTATACATTTTTAAAAAATCTTAAATATGTAAAAAAGAAAAATAAAATATACGTGTTTAAGCGTTTTTTCGAAAACTTGACCGTTTTTTAAATAAAAAATATTGTAATATTTGAGGGGTGGTTTCACCCCCTTGGAACTGGAATTTCGAAAAATCCCTTCTTATCGAACCTCTACACCCTAGAATCAACCTGTATGCCAAAATTGAGCTTCTTACGGTGAGTGGTTTGAGCAGGATCGTGATTAATCAGTGCGTCACTTAAGGATTTTATATATTAGTATAATAGAGATTTTGAGAAAAATGCATTCTTCATAAAATTTTTTCCTTGTTCTAAAATGGTTAATCCCGTTTATACTTTTCCAAATTTCCATACCGTTTTAGAGAAAATTAGAAAAACCGTGAAAATGTAAACCTAAAAATCAAAACGCGTTTCTATGGTTAATATAACTTCTTTTTCGTTCTTTGATAGATTGTTTTGATTTGGCTTGATTTTGGTTATAGAATTTTAATTAACGTCATATTTTTTGCTGTTAAAATATTAAAGAAGCACAAAATTTATTTAGTTCAATGCTACGGAAAGGGTGATAGTGGTTATTGGAAAATGTGATACTTTAATAAGAGCAAAAAATATAACTTTAATCAAAATTAATAATATCCATCTATCAAAGAATGAAATCGAAAGTATACAGGTTGGCGCCTCTTATACGCCGCGGAGGCTCCAAGAAGAACGACAATTTGTATTAAAATAAAAATTTATGACCATAATATGTAGATTAATACAGAGAGCACTTTTTAAAAATATAGAGAGTTCTACAGGGTCTCCCCAAAAAAAGTTACATATCAAAGTTGTGTTTTTTGTAATGGAATGCCCTATATATTAATTGATTTTCGGATTCTAGGAGAAAAATAAACATGAGTTTTATAAGAGAAGTATGTGACTAAAATGTAGGGTTTTTGACATTTTTTGAACAATTTTTAAATTACAATAAAACCTACCTAAATTGGGATGTACCTCTTTAATAGCCTAATTGTAGTTAAATTAACTATTGTACATTAAATCAAATTAAAATTTGGTCCACAAACTTATACAGGGTGGAGACAGAATTAATATTATTAACATTGGTCACCTTTAAAAAGGCATGTTACTCTTTTATTTTAAATGGAACACCCAGTATATTATTCCGATATTCAATAGAGAATTCATGTCTCTTCAGAATACTATTAAGGTTGCCTACCCCTCAAACAAAGATTTTCCTAGATATTTTCATTTACATGATTTCATCTAAGTAGATCTTTATTATTTGATAAAATCTAGGTGGCTGGTGATTATGCCTGACGTTACTTTAACATAGCTGTCTAATTAGTCCAACTTTAACAACCAGTTATCATTTTGTGTTAGTTAAAACAAAAAAAAATCTCAGAAATTTGCCGAAAATGCAAACTCATCCTACATCAGAGAGAATTGATATGATTCTATTAGTTGGTGAATGCAGTGTTAGTTATTACCATAGAAACACCTCTTTATTTTTAGAACTTTCAAAAATCAAACATATTTTCATGTTTTGTTCTAATTTTCTCTAAAACGGTATGGAAATTTGGAAAAGTATAAACAGGATTAACCATTTTAGAACAAGCAACAATTTTTTATAAAGAATGCATTTTTCTCAAGTTTTCGCCTCCAAAATTGACCTTTTAGATCTAAAATGATCTTGGCGCTATTAACTTCTTCCTAAATAGATAAAATTATCAACTAGGTCAAAATTATACCCGAAGGGTCTCTTTACAAAACTTGCCGCATTGCTGTAAAATGGTGTCAGAACAAAATTTCAGCCATAATTATATTATCAAAATAACATACTCGGTGTTTCAAAAAATATGTCATTTCTCTTGGGGAAATGCGTCACGTAAAAATAAGATTTATTTTTTATATTAACATTTTGGTAAATCTGAGGTAACCAGAGGTCAATACCTGGTAATATTTGACGGGTAGTTCGGATTCTGGGGATCTCGTTGGAATTTGACTTGCGAAAAATAAGCTTTTTACGTCAAGCAGTTTAAGCAGAATCGTGATTAATCAATTACCCAACTTTTTGGAACACCCGATGTATATGGTGTATGGTTTTGGAACACCCGTGGATGTATGATTTTTTAAAAAATTTCAAAATATGTAAAAAAACAAAATACATTATGCGTATTCAAGGAGAACTCCGCGGAGGCTCCAAGGAGAACGACAGTTTGTATTAAAATGAAAATTTGTGACCATAATATGTAGGTTAATACAGAGCACTTTTTAAAAATATAGAGAGTTCTACAGGGTCTCCCCAAAAATAGTTACATATCAAAGTTGTGTTTTTTGTAATGGAACACCCTATATATTAATTGATTTTCGGATTCTAGGAGAAAAATAAACATGAATTTTATAAGAGAAGTATGTGACTAAAATGTAAGGTTTTTGACATTTTTTGAACAATTTTTAAATTACAATAAAACCTACCTAAATTGGGATGTACCTCTTTAAAAGCCTAATTGTAGTTAAATTAACTATTGTACTTTAAATCAAATTAAAATTTGGTCCACAAACTTATACAGGGTGAGACAGAATTAATATTATTAGCATTGGTCACCTTTAAAAAGGCATGTTACTCTTTTATTTTAAATGGAACACCCAGTATATTATTCCGATATTCAATAGAGAATTCATGTCTCTTCAGAATACTATTAAGGTTGCCTACCCCTCAAACAAAGATTTTCCTAGATATTTTCATTTACAGGATTTCATCTAAGTAGATCTTTATTATTTGATAAAATCTAGGTGGCTGGTGATTATGCCTGATGTTACTTTAACATAGCTGTCTAATTAGTCCAACTTTAACAACCAGTTATCATTTTGTGTTAGTTAAAACAAAAAAAAATCTCAGAAATTTGCCGAAAATGCAAACTCATCCTACATCAGAAAGAATTGATATGATTCTATTAGTTGGTGAATGCAGTGTTAGTTATTACCATAGAAACACCTCTTTATTTTTAGACTTTCAAAAATCAAACATATTTTCATGTTTTGTTCTAATTTTCTCTAAAACGGTATGGATATTTGAAAAAGTATAAACAGGATTAACCATTTTAGAACAAGCAAAATTTTTTTATAAAGAATGCATTTTTCTCAAAATACCAATAATAAAAAAGGTTTTCCTCTTGTAAAGACAATCCGGGGACATACTGTATATTCAATTCAGAAAATTGTTTTCTTTCTACTAAATATAAAATACATTTTATGGGTTATCTGTTATACTGGTTCGAGTTTCACAGAAGTATGTATGTCGTCAGATACATCATTATGAAGGTGGCGTCTTATTTTTTGTCACAATTGGGATTATCTCTGTCTAAATATCATGATGACAATGATGGATGAGATGAGAACGATCCAAATGAAGCGTGTTAGAAACTTAACTGTAATAAAATGAAGAAAAGCTTTGTCTTTATTATTTTTCATTTCATAATTAATTCTTAAGAAAATTAATTAATAATCTTTCGATTTATTACAATGTTCTTCCGAGTACTTTAAGTGATTCGAATGAAATTTTGAGGGTAAAAGTTATTGTAAGTGCTACATATTTTGATGCTAAAAAAGTGTCGTTAAATTTATCAGGGACGTGCATATGGGTTATCACTGGAATATTTAAAAAAAAAACATGTGCGCCTCTGGATTTTTTTTCTTTTGATATCAAAATTGTGTAGGCCGGTTAATGCCAATTAAAAGTTATCTCTTGATATTTTGTCGAATTCGGCCTACTTGATGAGATAAACGCAATTTTATTCATCACAAATTAATAAAATTAAAATAAAAACAAAATTAATAAATTATATATTTTAGCTAATTTACTATTAGCTATTATTACTGTCCAACCTACAGCAATTTCAAATAAAAAATAATGGTATTTAAATTAATTACAAAAAACTTAATTTTAAAGTTTTAACATCCTGTAACTCTAAAACTATGCATTGCCATACCCATGTTTATATAGGAGCTGTTTTTCATATTTTTTGATGAGGAATCAATGAGTACTTATTTAAAACTTTCGCAAGTTAATTATATTAAAATTTTTTAAAGGTTGCTATTAGACTTGGATCAAGGCAAATTAATAAAATTGCGTTTATCTCATCAAGGAGGCCGAAATCGACAAAATATCAAGAGGCAACTTTGAATCGGCATTAAACTGCTTAAACTATTTCGCTAATAAGAGAAAAAAGTCAGTGGCGTACATGCTTTTTTAGAAAAAATATTTCAATGATAACCCATATGCACGTCCCTGGTGAATTTTTTAGGTTTAAAATATGTAACATTTATAGTAAGTCAAAATTTCATTGGAAACGCTAAAAGTACTTGGAGGAAAATTATAATAAATCGAAAAAAATATTAAAATTTTAACACCCTGTAGCTACGAAACAAAGCAGAATCGGACCTATGTTGATATGAAAAAAATCTTATTTTTACGTGCGGAATATCCCCACGAGGGATAGCACATGTTTTTTGAAACACCCTGTATAAACCATCGATCATAAAAAACAAAAACATAAAGAGAAAGAGAGAGAGAGATAAAGTTACAAATTACCCTTAAAATTGTATTATTTTAACACCAACGTAATTAACATTAATTTTTTATTTATTTTACAAGCCTCGTAATTTGAAATGCTCGGTAGGTTTTGATGTATTTTAAAATATAAATCAAAAGGCCTGCAATGCACCGCGCGAGTCAAGAGTAATCTTGATTTACGCCGATCAAAATGCAAATAGATTTTTTTAAAACGAGTGCACCGAACTGACGTTGATAAATGAAAATAGCAGCATATTTTCCATTTCCTGTATTAAGTCAACATTATTTACTTACAAACTGCAGAATTTTACAAATAACAGACCTTTATTTGAAATGACACATCAAGATTTGATATTTAATTACATTATTGGATATTGTAATATTGTTAATGTAAGAATTATTTATTAAAGAATGTTATTTGGTTTTGATTCGTGTTTGTGATCTTTCATATTTTGTACTCGTTACTCTTTTTCTATATCTCTAGTTAACTGTTTATTTCTATTACTATTTTACTTTTTTTTTACTATTTAATCTTTTAGTTCTATTTTTTGTTTTTTTTGCTTTTGACGCAGAAAGATATTATAAGCCGTAAAATCTAGACAAATAATCAGAACAAAGGTATCCAAGTATGGAGCCCAACGTGGGGCTTCACGAACATCAAAAATTACAACGTGCAATATTAATAGGCAATACACTTTAGTAGACGCTGTTACGACTTCTACACTAATTGAAACCACTAATTTATTCCACTAATTGCGAGGTTCTGAATGAAGCTTTAAGCGTAGAAGTTGGTTCCTTTAATTTCAATGTAAGCATTCAGAACGTCAAAATTAATTAATATTTAAAGTAAAATTTAATTAACAAAGAATTAATTATTAAAGTCAATACAATTTCATTCCCCGCAATGCACAATGTAATCCTGATATATCATTGTTTAGAATCGCCACCACATACAAATAGTATTCTACTAAACAGTATTGATCCGGTTAATGGCAAATAATTTACTCATTTGAATTTAACTGAATGATGCTAATGAGTAAATTAATTTATTTAAACGTATAAGGCGCGGTCTCTTCAGTTATAAATAAATAACTTTTATCTAACAAATAACCATCTAAAAGATAAACAATCTAGAGTCTGATATCTATAGGATATAACATTTGGGTATTTTCATACAAAATAATCCAACAGATAACAATTTGGAGGACGATACAACAGACAGAGACAGAAACTCGGAATTTCAAATCGTTAGATTAAAAAGTGAGGTTATTGTTCAGTTGTCAAAAGATCGTCAAAATGAAAATAAAAACAATAAAATTCAACTAAAATACATTTTGTGTTCAACTCCAACTAGTCCTATTATGGTATAGGCTATTTAAATTTACCTTTATGGAAAAAGGGAAAGATAATTCAATTTCAGCAGTGGTGGTGGTGCAATAGATCTATTGATGGAATGCGATTTATAAGAAATTAAAACAAGAAAAAATAATCTGTAAGTAATTTATAGTTTAATTACATGATATTACTGTTATATTTATTATATTAACATTTTAGTACAATTGATAATAGAAAATATGGAAGAAGCAGGTAAAGTGCAAGCAGAGATTTATAAACAAATCCTAAAACCACCATCTGGTAAGTTATTAATATTGAAAATTAAAAATAGCATAAGACTGTTAGTAATAACAAATATGTTGTTCTAGGGCTTCTCATAGTAAAGAAATAGGTAGGATAGCATCAACGATAGTAATTAAGGTAAGTTTTTATTTTATAAAATAGATAAATGCACTTATACTTTTGTCTTAATAATAATAAATGAATAGTACCTATAATAATTGTTATATTTACACATTATATGCACAAATTATTTAATAAAAAAAATTAAATAAAAACAATTTTGTCATATTACTTTTATTTTTAAGAACTCAAAGTGATGGAACTTCAAAAAATAAAGGAAAAATCTTGTCTAAACAAAGTTGAACTAACTGGAATTCAAAGGACCACAATACAGATGTTTTAGCAAGGTTTAGCTAGAGAGTTACTTAAAAAACAGCATGGAGAAGAGATGTACCGTATGATCGAAAAAAACGGCGTCAGCAATGGCTATGAAATAAAGATTGCTGTCATTTCATATGTAAATTTATATGGGAAATATCATCGATCATCATTTCCCAGCCAACTGGACGCCGTTTTGTTTTCGATCATACGGTATAAGGTACATAGTGCAAAAAATTAAACTAAAATTGTAACACAAAAGAAATAAAAGCAAATGTGAGTTGAATAACTGGTTTTATAAGGTTCCTGTTATAATATTAATAAATTAAGATATGCGAATTGAAAATGAAATAAATATGTAGTTTGATTTAAAAAGTTTTATTTATTTTTTACCTACTTTAGAGCTTTATTAAAAACTAGTTAAAGCCTAGCGCATCCGCCACGACATCAGGAAAAAAAAATACTTTTTATTTTTTTTAATTAAATGAAAAACAAAAAATCCGGCGACGACAGTTTTTAGACGAGCCAATTAACTATCTTTTAGTAAAAAAAGCAACTTTCTAGAGCAAGTCGTTACTTCAGTAGAGACGACACACAGATAAACATTAGCATTTTATATAATATGTAGTAATGGTTTATAATTGAAACGATTTAAATAAAATAATTTATAAATTACTGTTTTATCACTATTATCCTAACTTAATGCATTCTCTTCGTTCTGATGCTCTAACAGAACAGAGACTCTCTTTATTTTGTAACAGTCCTTATAAAGTCCGGCACTAGCAACAATAGTTTTTTGCACCATTTCATACGTTCACCATACGTTCTAAAATGATTATAGCCTACATAGTGAGAATAGGTAAGTCTTTTCCAAATAATCTAAAATCGAATTTATTGGAATAAACGAAATCTTCAGTAATAACAATGTCTTGGTTATGTTAAGCAATTTTGTCAAATATCAAATAAAATAATATCTCCTCATGCCGTTGCTCATGCGTCAAATTTTTATCCGACAAATAAAGCACTATTTGGCAGTTCGGGCGCCAGATAGGATATCTGGGAGATAAGTTTAATTTATGTAATAGATACTGTTATCTATAGGTGAAGATACGCGTTTTTCTGCTAGCCATCAAATAAAATCTATCTGGCAGATTATAACACGCTATCCGTACCTGAAAACACCGGGGGTAAACGTTTAAATAACATGAGAGGTTCAAAAATCTGGTGTGACTACCCGGCGCGGCGCTCCCTAAATGTAGGAGCCTACTTGTTTTTTAATTGATTTGAAGAGTAATAACTTTTTATATGTCTCTGTATTACAGTACTGAGAGAAAAAAATATACAATTACGGTAGAGTCTATGCTAGAGTAACTACCAGGCCCTAGTCACTCAACAGTAATTTTATGGACCCACAAATTTAGTTTCTTCCGCACCGCCAGACGGCGCAAAAGACATTAAAGTCCAGCAGTGGAATTCTGTAAGCTTCGTAGTAAGAATGAAATTTCTTGCCTATGTTATACGATTGATGAGTCACTAGACAGGAAATATGTACAGAGAATTGCACTGCAGGTTTCTAATTTATATATGAAGATGACATGACAGCCTCTATGTTGACTCCCAAGGTTATTATATTAAAATGGTTGCCTCGTAACTTTGGGCCAATCACAATAGTTGGCGCGGTTACGTCAGCTAGCGGGATTTTTAAAACAACTACTAACAAAAGGTTTAATAATAATAATACAAATTACACAAGTTAAATTGTTCTTTTTCGTTGTTTGTCCGTTTGAAATTTAACATTTTTAAGCAATACTTGTATTCGAAAAGAAACTGGTTTTAGTTTTTTACCATATTAAATATCGACACCTAGTCGAAATAAGTTATTATTAATAATAATGGACATTATAGGCTGTTATAGGTAGGAATGATCTCTATTTCTAAGGAGAATTGGATAAATAATTTAAAAAAATATATATCTAGTTCATCTATACTCTATACTAATAAACTCATCGGCAAAAGTCTTTCACCCCCTTACTATTTTAATAAAAAAATACATTTCAAACTAATTTTTCGTGGAAATCAATAGATGCTAAAGTTATGTTAAAAAATAACACAAAAAAGGGAAAACTTTCACCAAGTTTAATAATATATTTTGCCAAAATACAAAAAAATGCAAATTCCATGAAGAAAAATGTTTGACAAAAAAGAGAAAATAAATAAATAAATAATAAATTCTGACAAAATTCAGGTTACTAATATAAAGTATTGCCTCCTCGATTTGTTATGAGTGCATCAAGTCGTCGGGGCATCCCCACTATAAGGTTGTTTATGGTTTCTTGAGGTAAGTCTGCCTTTCTTCTTGAGCGGCAATGATCAACTCTTGGCGATTTGTTGATGGGTTATTTCTGCGAAATACAGCTCTGGTGATGTAGTCCCAGACATGTTCAATAGGATTCATGTCGGTGGAGAGTGGAGGCCAGTCCAGATAAATTATTTCCCCTTCATTTAATGCTTCCTGGGCCATCCTAACTCTGTGAGGACGAGCGTTATCATCCATGAGAATAAAATTATTGCCGATTTATTCTCGCAGTGGATAAATTGTTGGTCTGATTACAGTTCCACATACAAATAGGCGTTCATCACCTCAGGAATATGAATGAGCTCTGTTTGCCTATTGTACATGATGCCAACCCAGAACATCTCAGTTCCTCCTTGATAAGGAGCAATAGCAAGGGCTGTATTCAAGCGATGCTGCCTCCCTGCCTCCCTCCACACTCGCTGACGATAGTCATCACTGATCAAACCTATCCTGGTTTTGTCAGTGAAAATTACGTTTCTCCACTGAGGTAAAAACCAGTTCTGGTGTTCTCTAGCCCACTGTAGCCTCCTTTGCGTATGATGTAAAGTTAATAGAGGGACTCGCAGTGGACGTCTACGCCGCAATCCAGCATTAGAAAGTCGCCTGGAAATGGTTCGGCTTGATATCACTCGGTGGTAAGTTCGTTGAAACTGAGATCGTAGCTCTCGAATTGGAACTGACCGAGCCAAGTAGCGATTCTGTCGTTCAGTCGTTACCTTTGGACGGCCCAACCTAAGACGAGATCTTACATTTCCGGTGGCCATATACCGTTGTATAATTCGGCTTACAGTACTTCGCAATAAATTTAAACGATCAGCAATTTGCTGCCTGCTGAGACCTTCTTCATGCAAAGCGATAATTCGGGCCCTATCGAAGGCAGAAATTTCGTGCCCTGGCATTTTTGTCGCCGTTCACAACACTTACTACAAGATTGAACTCGAACTGAGAAACAAAATTTGACCGCAAATAGCAAAACCATACACATTCCATCGATAAGATTTTCTTTCATTGCTTTTATGACCTATTTTTTGTAGACACATATTAAGGTATTTGTACACATAGCCACAACAATATGCTATGCAAAGAAATAAATTTGTCTGAGGGGTGCAAGACTTTTGCCGATGAGTGTATATAAAATCCTTAAGTGACTGACATACTGATTAATCACGATCCTGCTTAAATCACTCAACGTAAGAAGCTCAATTTTGGCATACAGGTTGATTCTAGGGTGTAGAGGTTCGATAAGAAGGGATTTTTCGAAATTCCAGTTCCAAGAGGGTGAAACCACCCCTCAAATATTACAATATTTTTTATTTAAAAAACGGTCAAGTTTCTGAAAAAACGCTTAAACACGTATACTTTATTTTGTTTTTTACATATTTTAAGATTTTTTAAAAATGTATACAGGGTGTTTCGAAAAATCTGGTCATTGATTAATCACGATCCTGCTTAAAGCGCTTGACGTAAAAAGCTGATTTTTGGCAAACGGGTTGACTGTGGGGTGTAGAGGTTCGATAAGGAGGGGTTTCTCGAATCTCAAATTCCAAGAGGGTGAAAACGCCCCTCAAATATTACAATATTTGTTATTTAAAAAACGGTTAGTCTTTCGGGAAAACGCTTGGACAAGTATAATTTATTTGTTTTTTTTACATATTTTGAAATTTTTAAAAAAATCATACAGGATGTTCCAAAAAGTTGGGTAATTTCTAAACCACGATACTGCTTAAACTGCTTGACGTAAAAAGCTTATTTTTGGCAAACGGATTTTTCGAAAGTCAAATTTCAACGAGATGAAACTACCCCTCAAATATTACCAAGTTATATAATAATATCGCCATATTGTTTTTTTCTCATGCTGACATAAATGTGAGCAAATTTTATCCAGTTTGTATGTTAATGGAAATTCTTGCTTTGCTTTATCATCACCATTACAAATGATTAATTCGACGCGAACGAAGTCGCTGATACACGCTAGTTAATTATAATACATTAAGTCCAGTAAAACTAAAATAAATATAGCATGACCACTAGAACTGTCGTATAATAGACTTAATAAATGGAAAACGATATAAAATTGTTTGTAAACAAGCTGAAATCTGCTGGGCACAACACGATGACGCGCATGGCGTCTAATGTCAAGTTACGAGGCAACCTGTTTAATTTAATAACCTGGGTTGACTACTGTCTATGGTGTAGTTTGGTCTAGTTGATAAAATGTTGGTGATCCGTCAAGTTATTTTTAAAACCTTATGTAAATAATTTTTTATATTGAAATAATCATGAAGTTCGGTGATTTGTGTTTTTATGAGTTTGTGCATTTTTATATTTACAGTCAATCATCAGCTTAAAAATTACCAAAATTGGCCCACTAGAACAAAATATATTGAACTTCAAAATACTTAATAAATGTTAAAGTGTTTGTATTTTGTTCTAGGTCAACGTATTTCTCAATAAAACTAGTTCATTTCTAAAGAACCAATGTAGCTCTCGATTCTCAGTGCTTTTATTTAAATCTGCTGGAGTGTAGAACGTGATAGTTGACGGATTATGCTGAAAACTTTTGAAATTAAAGCCCTACCGGGTGGGATTTCCAACTATATACCCTGAGTTTTTATTCGAAAAATGCAGTCAGTTAAAACAGCTTTCGGGGAGTTTTTTTTTATTTGCATATGTATGATTCTAACGTAAAAAGTCCAGATGTAATGGGACAATGACAAAGTTTACTCAGGATGTGGGAGATATTCAAATTTTAGTAGCGTTTTTTGCTTATCTGGTTTTAATTTCAGTTACGTTGTTGTGCCAGAGAGAACAAAAATAGTAAAAGACATGTTTTTTGTCAATCTAGAGAAACCTTCATTAGTCTTAATGAAACATTGAATAAAAATACATATCCTTAAAAGTCTATTACGTTGTAATGTTCGGATTGCTTTCAGGGGTCGTGTAAAGCGGGTGTGTAACCGAAGGAAATATATATTATATTTCAGAAATCTGCCTAAGGCTTAGCCCGATCCTATCGTGTTAAGCCACATCCAAAATTCCAAACACACTTGCTTTGATTAAGGTTTGCAGAGCTTCAGCATTTGCCATAAAATAGCGACCAATTTGTTACAAAACCATATAAATTATATATCACTGTAATCACAAAACTTCAATCTATTTCCGTATTGTAATGGAATTTTAAATTATGTCTTTATTTTCGAGAAAATTTAGTCCAAACATAAGGAATGTTTATCTTATCTTTTTATCTTAAAAATAAAGAAGTTGTCTAAAAATGTGCTACAATACGGATATAGTATAATCCTCTATCAACAGTCAACCTATTACAAAAAGAATTCTTTAAAACCCAACCCCACCAAAACTAAAGTGAGTGCATTCCACCTTAATTCGAGACAGGCGATCCACAGACTTAATGTTATATGGGACGGGACACTACTAGAACACACATAAGAGATAAGATAAGCCTACCTATCTTGGCGTCGTGCTGGACAGAACATTGACTTACAAATATCACTACGAAGAAACACGCAAAAATGTAGGAGCACGAAATTCCCTTATCAGGAAGCTGACCAATAGTAAATGGGGAGCCAAATCTATCGTGGTCAGAACTTCTGCTCAAGCTCTGTGTTTTTCAACTGCAGAATATGCCTGCCCAGTGTGGTGTAGATCTGTCCATGCAAAGAAGGTGAACATCAGTCTGAATGAAATATGCAGAATAGTGACAGGTTGTATGAAACCCACCCCCTTAGAAAACCTTTACAAGGCCGCAGGTTTTACAAGCCCCGATTTACACAGAAAAGCTCATGAACATACTGAGAAGTTAAAACAAACCTTTGATGCTCGTCACTCCATTTTTGGCCAAGAGTGCGGTACAGGTAGACTTAAATCCAGACGCCCGCGCCGTTTCCTAAGCCACCCCCTGGATGAATGGTGTTTCTAGCGACTGGAAAACCTTGAGAATGCTTAACCGAATCAGAACTGGGGTGGCCCCAGTAAAATCCAATTTGATGAAATGGGGTTTGCTGGACAGAAATGACGACAAATGCGACTGCGGCGCCTTTCAGGACATGGAACATCTTCCTCAATGTCCTGCTTGCCTCCACAGATGTACCCTCGATGACCTATGGCTGGCTAAACGGGAAGCATTGGACGTAGCCCTTTACTGGGTTCATAAACTATAATATAATCCGGATACGAAAAAGTAAAGTAAAGTATAATCCTCTATCTTTAATTTCCTTCTTCATTTGTGTAAAAATACCTAGCCAGTTTTATATACAACGTTAAATACCGAACGTTTATTTTGCTACTTTTTCTGACTAGTGAAATGGACTCTTAAACAGGGCGCCCCTTGAATCGGATCGGATCGGATCGGCACGGCTGCGGCATAGCTCAGTCGGGAAACGTCCAACACCCTCTCACCAAATCGGTATGCTTCAGTTTATCAGTCGAAATATAATTTTTGTAGCGTGTAGTTTAGACACGGTGGCAACACAATTTTGGCAAGACAGGGTGGCAGTTTTCAAATAGAAGCACATGCAATTCGAGAAATATTTAAAGAGTTTTTTATTTCTCCTCAAGGTTCTATTTATTCTATACCTTGGCAACGTGAAAGTATTTATCAAGGTAGAAGAAACATACCGTGATATGCATGAAAGCAGAATTTTGACACACAAAATTACCTGCAACTACTAATGTTATTCTAGGTTAATAATATAATAATTTAAAATATATAAATATAATTTAAAATATAATATTACATGTGCAATGGAGAATTTTTCCTATTTCTTCCCAAGCATTTTCTTTTCGTGAACTGTCAAGATAATATTTACTAGATTGATTTTATTGATCATAGAGGTAAGGATATTCTCTAACAGTATCAATTAAAAGTTCTTCATTCATTGTAAACAATAAATAGCACACAAAATAATCAACTACAAGGTAGTACACACTGTTTACATCAAACACTGAATTTTTACATCAAACAAGGAATTTTTTGCCCTCTCTACCAAAAAAGACTGATTCCGAAGCCAACCGATGGAAGTTGCCGAGCGGGACTGAAGCAGTGCGCGGATGTCAATCTATTTCTACGTATTTCAAATCATTCCGACAGGACTGCCGATCCGATCCGATTCAATGGGCGTCCTGCTTTTAATGGATGCCATGGTTTTAATATACAATTTTATCGGTTTTGCTTTGACTTTTCTTTAGACAATATTGAATTTTTTTCAACTTGAGAATTCAATTCAGCCATATTGAAAACCTTCTAATTAATTAAAGTAATATTTTATTAGTTCAGGGCTATAAACGAGATTTATACCAAAATTTAATATTTGATAAACACTTACATAAAAAAACGAGGTAGGTAGTAATTTAATTTACAACTAGTGAATTTTATATAAAATAAATGAAATATGTGTGTGTTTATATTAGATTTAATGTGATTGAACATTAATTAATATTGGATAATCTGGGAAAATGATACAGTACCTGTTTACGTGTAAAATAAAATTAGTAAACATTATCGTAATAATTCAATTTATTTACACAAAATATCTGCGTTTTAAAGCATAGACTAATACAAGGGTTTATTAAAATTTATCTTGGAAAACAGTAATATGTACAGTGCTTTCATTTTATTTTGTCCCTCTTTTAACTGGAGAATATAACGAAATAGAGAAGATACCCTGTATCTCCAAAATGAAGGAATTTAGGATATTAATTCATATAAACTTTTTCACTTATTTTTATTTGCAGAATATAGACGCAGAATTCGGACCACCCTGTATTAAATCAAAATCTAAAAAGTTATATTATTAATAATACACAGAACATACTGCTATAAATCTTTGTAACTTCCATATAGAATACTTTTATTCCCTTTGTTATATTCCTCAAGCTGAAATTTTACACGAACATACCTGAATAAACTGCTTTTATAAGAGATTTAATATTATAATCTTATTGCGCGTGTAAACCAGTAAACGTAATTAACGATATCCATATGAAGGGTGCTGAAAATTTGCCGAAGAGAGCAAACCTAACCTTATTTAATATTAATTTCCTTTCAACTCCATTTTGAATTACAGGCTCTGAAGGTTACTTTGTCGATAAAAGATTAATGGGAAAAGGTTCATATTATATATTATGCAAAATATATTTGTCATTTTACATCAACCATTCTTAGTAGTATTTGAGGTTTATATAACAAAACACAGAGAAATGAAATAATTTTTTGATGATATGTGTTAGTGTGGTGGTAGGAAAAATAATGTTTAGAAGTTACTAGTTTCTAAGCGTCTTCAACATCAAAAGGAAAAGTTTTTTAAATTGTTTTACTACATTCTCATGAAGATTTTTCATTGTAGAAGTGTTTACCGTAAAAATACGTGCTGTGGATAGGGAAGTGGGCAGGCATCAGCTAGTTTTATATATTTCTACTAACTATACTTATGTAAGTTTTATCAAAAATATTGTGATTTAATTTCTAGCTTGTACACAAAATTTAATTTTAATAAACAGTAAAATTTATCTATTTCTATGTTTTATGAAAGTTACTCTGATATACTAATATATCAGAGTAACTTTAAAAATAAATCCTTTGAATTCAAATATAAATATAAAAACATTTAAAGCAGAAAAGGTGAACGCGCTGGATTAAACGTAGTCTTGACTAAGAACAGGGAGGGACGCTTTGACCCAAAATTTTACTACTAAGTTTCATATCTATCTTATATGGTTATTTTCTTTTATCTATGGTAATGTATCTTGTGCAACAGTCGCAAATTCACATGATTTCAATTAATTGCCCTCTTAGAAATAAATATAAAATTATTAATAATAATTAAATTTTGTTAAATATATAATTATGTATTCCTATAATAATTTCAATTTATAAAGCACAATATAATAGTGCCAATAAAAACAGTTAAATTTTATCACACATTATTAAATGTATACGACCAGCAAAAATAAACTAAAATTATTATTATTAGTTTATTTTGCGAAATGGTCACTAAAACGTTTATTTTAAAAGTTATGGAGTTCCAGCTAATTCACATCAATTTTATACATTGTACATTTTATGTCATTTTTCCAATTCTACTACAGAATTCTAAAGGGCATGTGATATATTTTTGAAATCAGAAAAAATCAGACTATCCAATACACTTCTAATATATAATTTATTAAATAACTGACATTTGACAACGTCTGACATTTTTGGTATCTCCAAAAAGAAAAAAGTTATGTAGTGGAGTGCTTTAAGCACTTATGGGATACAAACTTCGGAATTCATTTACTGTGAACGAATTTTTATAAAACTTTTTGACTTGTATTGTTAATAAGATATATTATAAAGTTTTACCCATTTAAATTCGATGTTTTCCCTTTAGTATTTAAATAAACACACATATACAAATGCATACATACAAGATGGCTCCGTGTTCTGAAAAAGCTCTGTATCAGAATTCCTATTTGAGATTTTCACTCCAAACCTTTTACAAAATATGTGTTTAATGGTAGTTCACATTTCACAAATAATTTTATAGATATACAAGGTGAGTCAAATATATTTTTACACTTTTAGTTTATCAAATTAAATGCTTTATATCTGTGCAGTAAATTTGCTATAAAATTCCGGTTCCAAAAATACCTTTATACCATAGAGTATGCTCAGTGGTTTTTGAATTATGATCACGTCCATGAGGACGTCAACCTAGACGTCCAAGAACCTTCGTATGAGAACTTCTAATCGAGACGATCGACTTATTATAAGTTTATCGCTAAGAAACCGCCGCGCCGTTTACCAGCTTTTTAAATTTATAATGAATTGCACCTAAGGAACGTACATTTAACTAAAGGACTATAAGAAGAAAACTAAATGAAGGAAATCTTATGTTAAGAAGGTCTGCTTCGGGACCAGAACTTACTAGATCTGTCAGGGTCTATTTTTCATCTGGTTCCCTAAGGCCCAAGCAAAAATTCGGGCCCTCTTTTCTAATAAAATTCAAAAATTCTCTTGTTAGTTTGGGTTAAAAAAATAAAATAATTATTTTTATTTTTATTTTTTTAATAATTTTATAAAATAAATAAACATTATTATATTCAACAAAATAAATAATGAAAAAAACAAAACAAAAATTATATCAATCTAAAGCTTATTTTATTTAATTCTATTTTCCTTATCAGAGGTAACTGTTTTTTTTCTCTACTATGTAAATTTACATTTGAAATTATGAACATTTTACAACCTTTAACGGGCCCCCCAGACCACCGCCGGGCCTAAGACCCAGGCCTTAAGGGCCTTATGGTAAAATAAGCCCTGAGATCTGTTGACTAGGACTAAAAGCAAAGGCATGGTTTTAATGTAAAAATTACGAAAAAATGTGTGTCTTCAAAAGCGAATATCTCCAACAAAAATAAAGCTAACGAGATGAACCGAAAAACAAACTATCGAGAAAGGATGTATCTAGACGATAAATTAATTTTTAAATTTCTTGCTGTTTTAACATATTCCACAGGGTGTTTCAAACTTTCACCAAAATATCAACATTTTGTTTTTCCTCGTATAATTAACAGATGGGAAGTTTCATTTTTAATTTAGAAAGATATACTAAAAAGTCAGATAATTTAACTACTTACTTTACTTATAACTAAAATACTTTAAATTGACTTACATAAGCCCACAAAATTTCACTTTAATACAAACTTTCGTTCTCCTTGCAAAAACTGCGTCGTATATGATGCGCCACCCTGTATAATTCGAATTCAATCAAATTTTCAATGATTTGAATATAAGCAGAATAAGTATAGCTTATACATTAGATTCATTTATTTCAATAAATTTACTTTGGAAAAAAATTAAAAAAATTAAAAAATTAAGAAGAAAATAACTAACAATTTACTAAAATTACTAAAATAAAAAATTAAAAGCAACGAAAAAAATGGGTAAACATTTAAGTATTTTATCTATAAAGAACAATACAAAAGGTTTCACTAATACATTCACAGTAACTGAATTCCGAGGTAAAAGTCTCTGGGCACTCCACTAATAATAATAATATTATTTCTAAACTAACCTCCATATTTGGATAAAAATTGGTGCCTGTGTGTTTGACCCCTACTTGTAGGGGGCGCCACCTTCATATTCTTAACTGTTTCGAAGAGTAATCAATTTTCGTCCGTATCTGTTTCTTACGTAAAAAAGGTCTTTTGAAAAAAATCGGTACGAAATCGAGTATTTGGAATCAAAATAATCAATACATGTTATCAGTGACAAAAATTATACATGTTTACTAGACAGTGAATAATAGAAAAATTAATGATTAGTGCTTAAATAATAGTTATGCTTATTTTTGTGAATGATGACATGTATTAATGACAAGAATTAATTGATATAAATGCAAAAATAAAAAATAAACATAGTAGTGGTAATGATGAAATTCCTACAAGCTTGATCAAATTGTCAACTGGTGCTTGTCAAGATGTATTGTGTTATTTAATAAACAGCTCCTTTAAGTCAGGCATATTTCCACAAGAGCTAAAAACCGCACTAATAAAACCTATACATAAAAAAGGCGATCCCAAGTTAATAGATAATTACAGGCCAATTAGTCTTCTTCCGGGTTTTTCAAAGCTCTTTGAGTTAGCAATGTTAAGTAGAATGATGTTTTTTATTAAAGAATGTAACTTGATACGCCAAAACCAACACGGGTATTTAAAAGGGAAATCTACTCAAACAGCAATTTTTGAATTTGTTCGGAGAGTTTTGGAACACATGGAGGTGGGGGAATTGGCACTAGGGATGTTTTTGGATCTCTCTAAAGCCTACGACTGTCTTGACCGAGAATTGCTCTTAAGAAAATTGGAACGATACGGATTTAGAGGGAAGTCTCTCGAGTGGCTACAGTCATATCTTAATAACAGAAAACAACAAGTTTCTATTACCAATGAAGGTAAAATATATAAATCCCAGATACGCACAAATAACATCGGTATAGCTCAGGGTAGTATATTGGGTCCAGTTTTGTTTTTATTATTCCTAAATGACTTAAATCTGGCAGTAAATGGACAAAACCAAAACATAATTAATTATGCTGATGATACCAATCTGTTAATTGGAAAAAAACACCTACCCGAATTAATTGACGAGAGCAAAATTTTATTAGATAATGTATCTAGATGGTTCAATGAAAATAATTTAATTCTGAATTCCGATAAAACAAATGTCATCATTTTTCGAACAAAATTGTCACGAACAAATAGACCACTTATATATGATTCGACTAAAAATATATTAATATCTGACCACACGAAATTTTTAGGAATAATAATTGATGAGCATTTAGATTGGAGTAATCATATAGAATATCTTTTGAAAAAGCTGGGTTCAGTGTGCTATGCAATTAGGGTAATAAGCAAATATATGGATGAGAGAACACTAAAAACACTGTATTATTCCAATTTTCAGTCCGTCATGAGCTATGGGATAATATTTTGGGGCAGCAACAGCAAAATACAACGACTGTTTGTAACACAAAAAAGGGTAATACGCACTGTAAGAAAAATGAATTTCAACGAATCGTGTAGAGGGATCTTTAAGAGTGAAAAAATTATGACAGTATATGCATTATATATTTATGAATGTTTAGTATATTTTTACATGAATAGAGAATGTTTTGAGAGTAACATAATACATCAGTACAATACTAGAAAGAATTTACTAAACTATCCCGCTCATAAACTTGCGATTACGGAAAAAAGCCCTTTGTATATGTGTTTAAAGTTTTATAATGAACTGCCCTTAACACTTAGACTCTGTGGAAAGTTAAGCGAATTTAAATTTAAGTTAAAAAATTATTTATTAAATATAGAGCCTTATAGCTTGCCAGAATTTTTTAATTTCAATGGTTAATTAGGATTAAGGAAATATTGTTGAATTATATCCAATATTGTAAATTTTAGGTTTATTTTTTTTCTATATATTTTCCCGTTTATGTAAGTAGACTTATCTAATTTTTGTAAAATATGTGTAATATGGCTTTGGAATATTTATTTTGATGTTTGACGATATTTCTCTTTATGTTTTTTTTGTAACATAATTTGGAAATAAATAAATATTATTATTATTATTATTATTGATAATTTCTGTTCCAAATATCTTGAGAATGGTTACTTGTAGCGATTTTTACCTAACGTAAAAAACAGCGTAAATGTATATGTTTTACCCAGAAATTTTATACAGGCACGGACTAAAAGTTATTAATCTTCAAAACAGTTAAAACATGTAGGTGGGGCCTTATACAAGTAGGAGTCATATTAACAAATCGAAATTAAATTTTTCATATTAAAAAAAAAACATTTTCATCCAAATATCGACGTTAAAAAAGTTCAAAAATTATTTGGAAAAAAATGAAACTTCCACACCTTGTATCTCCGAAACGAAGCATTTTTTATAACTTTTTATTTATTTTATGTGCAGAATATGCTGTATATACAAATTATTTTTCAGTAATATAATTTTAAAGTAATTCTTTTTCGATATTATTTGTCGAAATTGTTTACTGAATATTATTAATTGATAAACAATTATTCTCAATAATGTTACCACACCAAGCTTCATAATGCTGTTAGTAAATTATTGTGCACGTGTGAACCAAAATCTGTTGCGTAGCACTGCACGGGAGATAGTTTTCCGTACAACAGATTTAAATATTTATAGAATGGAAAATAAAGCTCTGTCCCTCGATAGGTATTGCCAAAGTAGTGAAACAGCTAGGTAGTTGATAATACGCAGTCGTATAATGCTTTTTGAATTACAAAAAGACTGTACATATATATTTATGTAAAATGTTATTCTATGTTTACTGGTATTATTATTTGCGTATTTAAATTTGTGCTGTAATATATCAACGGGTATATATATTGGTATTCATTGTAACACCCGGTACATTATTGATTTTATGTTAAATATTTAGAAAGATATTTTAGAACGGGTGTTACAAAAAATAGTGAATCTAATTAATATAACTAATAAAATGGTATTTTATCATCGACCGAAAAGATTACAGATTTCGGGAGACGATAATGCAATTTTATCGTCGTGTATAAAACAATATTTTTTTCCATAGCGGGTTACGTTTTAAAAAATATTCAGAAATTATTATTTCAAGAAATTTATTACGAGTAGAAAAAATATTGTGCTGGGTTGGCGTTGATTTCTATGTAATTTGACAAATAAATAAAGCTGTCTCTTTAGTTGTCAGTTTTGAGTCAATATTTTTGAATTCTCTTTCGTGTCGATTGCTGATTGAATTGGAGCCAGAAATGGCTCAAAACGATATAAGTAAATTACCAACAGATATTCAGGCTGAGGCGACAAACGCTATATCCAAACTACTTCCATTTAAATCCCGAATAACTTATGAAAAGGAATACAAAAATTTTCAAAAATGGAAGCAATTAAAAAACGTGCGAGAAGAAATAAAGTTTTTAACCTATCCTCGCTGTTAAAGTATCATTTAATCTACCCTTGCGGTTAAAGCACTATTTTATCTACTATTTTTGATAGATATAAGACAATTTTAACAGTTGCTATGGAAAAAATAAATTAATCCCTTGTAGAAATCTATGAAAACCATTTGACTGCAGGGGCGGGAAAGTAAAATAGCAAAAGCGGTTCCACCGTTTCCACGGAAATTTCAAATAAAATAGTTCTAGCCTCAGGCGCCAGGTGGTAGTGCAATTAATTTTTAGGTTAAGAAGTTGCTACTAGTTATTGCCAGATGGCGTTAAATCAGAATTTTTTTGTAGTTTCCATAGTTTCCAACGGCCATCGTCATACAATTGTCAAATTCTCAAAAAATATTGTCGTTGTCATAGCGCCAATCGTAATATTATCAAATGATTATCAAAACGTTTTTCAAGCTATAATTTGTTGTATGTGTTTTAATTAGACAAAACCTTTTGTTTGTGGCCCTAAAAATATAATGTAATTCTTTTATTTTTGCCATCATTTAAGTACCTATTTATATTTACTCCATTTACAGAACTTTAGGCGTATTACGTCTTGTTTTATTATAATAAACGATATTTAAATATTTGACATATAAATAAAAACTTTAAATAAAAAATAATATTTACTCATGTTTGACTTTAATTTTATTTAATAATTGTATAAATTATACTGTTAAATCTTATTTTTTACACATCACAACGATACTTTATATTAGTATTGTTGAATTTGTGTAAAAAATAAGATTTAATCATCAAATTTAATTATTTTAGAGTAAAATTCAATAAATACGCTCATTTAAAAAGCCCGCGCTTCGATCCGTTTAGAACAAGTCCTACTCAATAGATGGCGCCACTTCTGTAGGACCATTTTTCAGTATGGTAGAGTCCATTCTTTTTCTAGCTAGGTATATTCTTTGCATTTGACTTTTCATCATGAACTCTTTTATTTCAGTAACCTAGTTTTAAAAATTTAGGGGTTGTTTTATTATACTCTACGTAAAAAAGCGGTGGGTAGCTGAGTCTGAAAACAAACACATTTAAGGGTGATTAAAACCAGCTAAAACCATAAACTCTGTTTGTTTTTAATCACAAAATGTATTGGGGTTGCCGCAAGGGGATCCAGATGGTGTATATTTTTTCTAAAAGCTATTATTTCATTACGAAAAAAATGGCACGATAATAAATTTTGATTCGTTAATCAAATAATTTGTCAAAATCTTTTCGGATACTCATTTCTCACGAACATTTCCTTGAGTTTAATGGAGCTTAGTGTGAGTGGAACGAATATGTCATCACATGGCAATAACTATGACTTTTTATAATTGGCCTTCAAAGGAACACGGCCTTCTATGGTCCACCCACTTTAATTACCATCATACGTTTCCACTCTTTTTTCCACCATAAAAGTATAATTAATATTCGTAAGAAAGTGTGAATCATATTTTAGAGAGTTATGCATAAATCTTTTATCTACTTAAATTTTATTTTAACTAGATGAAAGTAAAATTTTCAACTCTGAAAGCGTTTGTTTGTTTGCTGGGTGGGATCTAATCTTTTCCAACAACTCTCCTGGAAAAAGGGAAGTGTTTTTTTACGATGCATATCTCGCACGAGCCAGTCGCGCCGCCCGACAAGTATTTTTCACGCTCAGGTAGTTACGTTGAACCGAGCGCCGCCGCCTTATCTCTACCAGTTGTTTTTCAGTCGTTTCGTATCTACGTTATTAAATTAGGATAGTTGAGAAACAGTGATGCGAGAAGAACTTAATTTAGAACAAAAATAATACTATACCTACTTGACGTTTATTTTACAAGCTTACCCCAAAACATCCCCCGTTAGAACATTTTCTGTAATGGCAATGACTGGAAGTAGAAGCTATACTGTGCGAACAAACACTAGAGGCGCTGCTAGTCGTTAAAAAGTTAACAAATATTCATTTGTTTTTTAAATATGTCAATATTTTTATTTCGTTGTGTTTTGTGAATATTCCGTGTGTGATTTTGGCAATTTTCTCATTAATTACTGGCGTATTTGTACTTATTTTACGAAGTACATTTTATTTTAATTATTTATATTTAATTGGAATGACTTTTTTCGACTGAAAATGCAAAGCTGCAAAGATGAACTGTAGCGTTCCTAATTGCGACAACAAAATATGGCAGTTTTTTTCGTTTTCCAAATCCCCGGAAAGATTTGAATTGTTTTGTACGTTTTTTTTTTCAGTTTATAGGTATGGTAAAATATATAATTTATAATAACATCAATAATTGTTTTATTTCTATAAACTCTCGATCGGGTATTGATATAAATATGTTTTTATTGTGACAAAATAGGTATATTAAAATTAAATTATATGTTGTATTGAAATTATAATTTTTTTTTATTTCGATACAATTAAAAAAATGTTTCTGTATCAATTCAAAAAAAAATGGTGGAAAAGTTAAAGGTTTGATAACTTTTCTATTAATTGAAAATGTCTACCACTAATTTCGACGTTCTGGATGCTAAAGCTGGATTTATAAACTCGGGAGTTGAGGTTCAGTTGTCGTTCAAAATGTTCAACGCTATGAAATGAACGCGCGCATTTATAAAGTCAGTTGGTCGAAAAGTTGGCAGTTCGTTTTACGTTCAGCGGAGTTCAAAGATGGTCAATGTTTATGTCGGCAGTTGCGGGCAGTTGGCGACCGCTGGCGACGTTCGGCGACAGCCAATGAATAAGCGCCTGTCGATCACGTGAAGCACAGTACGCCGATGCATTGGAAAATGACTCTTGATTGTTGAAAATGATTGTTGTTTCATTATTTCTGTTAATGTGATGTTTATATTTTCCGTAATCGTGGATTACTGTGTTTGAACATTGACAAATCCCAAAAGTATTTTTAAATCGAAAGAAAAACGTTCGAAATTTTCACAATTCCAAACCTAACCTACAACCGAAACTGACACTTTATAAATGCAAAAATATTGAACGTCAACTGCCGCGAACATCCGAACTGCAACTGAACCTCAACTAAACGCCAACTTCCGAGTTTATAAATCCAGCTTTAAGAAACAAACTTCTACGCTAATTCAAACCATTAATTGCGAGGTTCTGAATGAAACTTTAAGTATACTATTTTATCTTTATGAGTAGTACTATGATTTGTACTGCGTATATGACAATAGAATTGGATTATGCTTTTTTTAATAGAAGGTAATCCTAGTTAGTATCCAAATAATGCAGAAGTAATAATAAAGAATTATAATAAAAATATTTCATCTTTCCAGTCTTTAGCTCCATAAGTGTTTACCAGTTTTGAATTTTTACAAAAATTCCACTTTTTCTGTATTTTTCATTTAATCTGGTTCTGACCTTCGAGTACGTTTGATGCATTTTTAATCTGTTTTTTTTAATCTCTAAAGCTCTATATTTTTGGTCAATAAATCTCACGCGAGAGGGTCATAAATGTCTGAAATATAAATGAAACAGCTGAATAAATTAAATGTTATGACCAAAGCCATTAAGCCATTTCAATTTTTTGTACAGCAAAAACCAAACCAAACTATTTCGGAAGCCAGTTTCTATAATTCATAATAACGTTGCTGTAATTCAAGTCTGTCACAGTATCTAACAAGAAATACGAAAATAAACAATAAATAATATAAAATACCCAAAGAAAACAATGTTGTAACGAATTAAAATATGACAAAAAAAAAAGTCAAATGAAACTGTCCAAAAAGCAATTTCAAAATGGGCGCAATATCGTCACTTCATTTCTTAAAAAATACAAAAACATTTGACTATTGAGAGAAATGCCAATCTCTGAAAAAAATATTTGACTTAAAAAGTTTACTTTGACGCAACAATTCACCGACCTATTTTATTATTCTTTTTCCTTTCTTTTAACTGGAGTAGCCCATAATTGCATTTTAATGACGTCATCGTGTTCTTCGTTTACTAGAACACGCACTAGTCGTCCCACTTTTTCTTTCTCCAGCGTCTTTCATCCCGATTGCATAATTGCATAATCTAAACGAGTGGGAGAGGAAATAAAAGTGGATAATAACTTGCAATCGACTGGTAAGGCAGAAGGAAGTAGAAAATATAAAATTACGGGTTTGCATTTTTTTAATTAGTGCTGTTTCCGTTAAAAACGACAGATTATAGTTTCAAAAGGTAAAAAAAGTCATTAATAAATCAGTCTTAACCTTCATTCAGGGGGGTAATTTTTGGGGAGATGGGAAGAACTGATTGGGTATTTTTGAAATTTTTGTATAAGTCAGTAATGTTATTTAAAATATTTATGGCACGAACATTGGTGTTGTTTACTTTATTTTTACCCATTTTTATCATTTGATGAATACAGGGTGATACGAACTGTATTCCGGAAACTTCAGCAGCATATTTTGCATATAAAAATAAGCAAAAAAAGGTAGTATAAATGTATGTCCTAAAATGCTTAGTTTCGGAGATACAGGGTATAGAAATTTCATTTTTATTAAGATTTTTTCCAAATAATTTCTGAAGTAACGTCAATATTTGGATGAAAATTGATGTCTGTGAGTTTTTTGAAATGATAAATTTGATTTTGATATCAATGTGACTCCTACTTGTAAGGGGCACCACCTACATGTATTTTAACTGATTTGAAGGGCTATAACTTTTTGTCTGCTACCTGTATCTAACTACGGAGTGAGAGAAATTACATTTCTGTAATTTTTTACGTAAAAAATATCTCTTTGTAAAAATCGCTGAGAGCAACCGTTTTCAAGTTATTTGGAATGGAAATAATCAATACTTGTCATTGACACAAAAAAAAACATGTTGAGTAGATAGTAATTTGACTAAATTCAAAATTAAATTGGGAACTTTTTATTTCTTTAAATTAATCATATTTTTTTCGAAAAAACGATGATAAAACAGTTTCTGTTGAAATTTTCGCACAAAAACGTTTCAAATTTATCATTTCAGTTTAATATGTGATCAATGATTATAGGTATTTATAATTTCTGTTCTAAATATCTGGAAAACCATCGCTACGAGTATTTTTACCAAGAGACCTTTTCTATGTAAAAAACGTCATAAATTTATATTTTTTTACTCAGTAGTTTTATACAGTTACGGACGAAAAGTTATTACTCTTCAATCCAGTTAAAAAATATGTAGTTGGCGCCCTCTGCAACCAGGATGATAAACTTTTGATGTCATATTGACATCAAAATCAAATTTCTCATGGCAAAAAACTCCCAGAGAGCAATTTTCATCCAAATATTGACGTTACTTCAGACATTATTTGGAAAAAATCGAAATAAAAATGAGACTTCTACACCCTGTATCTCCGAAACTAAGCATATTAGGACATACATTTATACGAACTTTTTTACTTATTTTATCTGCAGAATATGCTGCCGAACTTTCCGGAATACAGTTCGGGCCACCCTGTATATCGATATATTATGTATAAGAAATAGTTAATTTTTCGTTATAATGTATCAAAATTATATAAAATATCAACGATTGAACGGTCATTTTCTGAAAATATCCGGCGTTATCCGTGGCCGGCAGTTGATTTTCTGGAAAGAAAAACGTTTGGTTAAAGCTCCAAAGTCAATATTTGGATTGCTCTCGGTAAACGGTCCGACGTTTCCATTTGGCGGAGGCTTTAAAACCGATGCGGAGCTATTTGAACAGCAGAAAAATGCCAGAAATCGGTGACAAAATTCGTTCATGCGACTAAATCTACTACTACAGTGTTGCTGATATAGTTAGATTTCGAAATTTATACAATAAATTGGCTAATAATTGCTCACTGCTGATGGGCACCATGAGCACCACTTCAAAAAGACCCAGTATCATATAGCGTTCTTTTTATAATTTCATTTGATTTTACTTTTATTTCTTATTAATTTTTGACTTCACAACTCAATATTTTATACATCTTCACCTCATGAATCACTGCCAGTGGATACGTGTCATCCACTTTAAAGAATCTCTATGTACGTAATTACGTTGAAAATCTAGAGTACTTCATTATTTTTAATGATATAAACTTATACGCTATAATAAGTCATACATGCTGTGCTTTTAACCACCGAATTTCAGCACTCCAAACTTTATCCTCTTTGAAAGCATTTGTTTGTTCTGTTGCATCTCTGCTCCATCTACCCTAAAAAAAGAAAACTATTTTACGATGCAAATCGCCCACATCACGATTAAAAAGCTTTTTCCTCCCTGGAGTAATTTTACAGAACGACCAGCGGTATTTCCCATGGGATAGCTATTGAGCCTTGTTATTCCTGTAATACTGAAACGCGATACTTTGAAAATGTTTATGCAACACCCAATTTTAATTAAATAATTTTATTACTAACTGAACTAGAGCTTATAATATAAACATACAAAATATAATTTAATTAATGCTTTAAGAATTTTTAATTTTCATCGTCATTATTTAACATACACGACTACTGCCATTACTCGCTGACGAGAATTTGACACGCATCGGAAGATGGTTACGCAAGGCGTTTCCTTTCATTGGTTTTGTGATGTGACTGAAAAGCCCGATTCGTGATATTATTCCTCTTCGGCACTTGGGACATTCAAAAATCTCGTTACTTTGTTGCTCGTATTGTGTTCGTTGTGGCAGATAAACATTTATTTCAAAATAAATGTTTACCAAACCTGCCACAACAAACACAATACACATACTATACTTAAAAATATTTCTTTACAATCATATTTTTAAATTGCATTATTTAACGAGAATTATTAGCTATTGTTAAACGTAGATTTAATTTAACAAGAAAACGTGGAAACAGGGAATTTATTGTACATTTTGAAATTACACAATAGATAGAAGAATAATTTGTTATAAGAAAATAACAAAGCGCAAGAGATATTTCAATGGAATTCTCAAGATACCAAGACGATACAAAACGGTTATTCCTCAGAAAGAAAATTACTTTCTAGAATAAAAGACTATTCGACACCTGTTTTAGAATGAATAGAACGAGTTTTTGATAAATAGAATTTTGATTCATATTTACAAATACAGAGTGATTTACGATCGATGGTGAACGGGTGATTTTGATGTATAGTCAAGGGCCAATTTGTCAAAATAATAGTTCGCTTGCAATTTCGTGAGGCAATGTTGTGAGATACCTTAAAATTTTCGGAGCGTCATCTAGAATACGATTTTTTTTGGTACCAGCCCCGCATCCATGTCAGAGCGGAGAAATACCCCCCTCCCCTAGTTAGGTGGGGTCCAATTTTTGAAAAGTTGTTATAGACGTAAAATATTGATATTGGTGTCGTTTTCGTATAACTTCAGGCCGGCAAATTTAAATACGAGATCAATTTTTAAAAAAACCGATGAGAACATACACTGCGCGTCTTTTGAAGCGGGTATTTCGATTTATTGCACAAAACAAAATACTACTGACATTTTGGTACAAAATAATTATATTCAACATTGCTAGTAATATTTTGTAATGTACACATTAAAAATTACATATGACAAATTAAGTTGGATAATTGTTTTGAAATTTTTACATATGACAAATTTTTGTTGGATAATTTTGAAAATCTAATGACACGTGTTGATGAATCAAGTTTTTACGAGAAATATTCTAAATGCAATGCTGATATTTCTGAGAACAACTCAACTTTTACCTTTGCAGTTCAGTACTTAAATATGGCTCTCACAATGCTCTCATTTATAAGTGCTGTGCGAAATAGGAATTGGGAGCTACAACTTGCTACCTTAAACGAGTTTCAAAAATATTTCTTTGCACTTGACTTAAGGAACTACGCATCCATGATATGTCACCATCTTGCAGAAATCAGTGTCATTAAAAAAAAGATCCTGTTACTTGGGAATACCTATCTTCTGGCCCTTAATGGTATAAATACGGGCACGGATTTTGTTCTCTAGGTGCTGATGAAGCTTTAGAACAAGAAAATCAGAAACTAAAAGTTTCTGGAGGACATACTGGAATTACGCTTAATCCTGAGGCATTGGTCAAGTACTTTTTATGTGCTCCACATCTTAATCAAATATATGACACGGTTATAGGCACTCTTTCCGATACAAAAAGGAAAGGCACCACCAATAGTATAAATACACCTCTGAAAGGCAAGTGTCGGCATCTAAATCAATGAAAGAAACTTTTGAGAACTACGTCAATCCTTTCCAGTGCGAAGATAACAATTTGGTTAATTTAATTACCAATCGCATAGCTAGTGAAATCCGGTAAAGACAGTAAAATTGAAATTATGTAGTGTAGCGTTTTTTAAACAACTACCACTGCGAACGGCAGCTTTTCATCGGAGAGCAGTCGTGGATAAGGTATTTCACTAGAGAGAAAATTAATCAGTAATAATTAACAAAAGATATATAGATATTAGGCGCCAGGCATGTACAGAGAAAGAAAACACAGTTGTGTAATACTTAAAACTAATGACTATATTTATTCATGACGTTCTTTGCTGATACATGACATTGTAGAGTTCTAGTAAATATATAGAAAGAGAAAATATGAAATGTAGCATTACTTTAATTAATTTGATATATTCCATATGATGCTAAATCGAAGATGTTACACCTGTAGAGTCTAGAATCTATGTTTGATTATCCATCTATTAAAATAGTGCAATAATATATATAAAAGTAATACCATTACAAGATGTAATGCAATGAAACCTAAGATCTAAATTATATTTTAAAGATTATATCGACATGAATGTTCTTAACAATCTAACCACTGAACATAGTCTGTACGATATTACTTAAGATGTACGTTATTGTTTAAGACTGAAAATGTTTTAGATGTTAAATGTAAAACTAGAACTTAAATATACACTTAGCTGTTCTTTTATGTAACCTTGCTTCAAACAGTAGCAGCGTGAGGTGGTCTAGCATCTCTGTACTGTCTGTCGGCGATCCTGTTGGTCAAAACAACAAAAGGGGCCAGATTGAGGACACCATGAATCCTTACAGCCGTAGCTACTGACTAGGCTTAGAAATGGGAGTGAAACCAGCATGGGACTCAAGCTACATCCACGCTGTGGCACTTAGATGTAAGAAAAAATCGTTCTTACTGGGGACACTTGTCCACAGGACATCTGTACATAAGATAATGTCTGTACATAAGGCACTACCCGTACCTTGGACACAGTCCATACCTTGGACACAGTCCGTACCTTGGACCCTAAAAATATGAAACTCTTGTTTAAAACCAAACAAGGTCTAATAAACAAAATAAACCTACCTCGAAATACTTCCGAGGGCTCAATAAATAATAAACAACATGTCCTTTCTTCCATGTGACATTCTGGAGGACAAAAGAAAAGGGACGCCAACGTGCCAGCAAAATACAAATACAAGTTGGGACATCCGTAACTCTACCCTAAAAATATTCAATAATAATATCGAATCTAAAAGGATAATATTTCATCTTTACCTGTTGCTTCGAAATAGCAGCTGATTCAAATTATACAGCAAGATTTAAATAATCACCATTTCTAAAAGCTGGGATACAACAGAGCGTCAAAACAAAGCGAGGTTAAGCACGGAGAGTTGACAGAAGCGACGTTGACAGCGCGCGCCTCCACAGAATAGTAACAGGGTTGTGTCGAACGATAACAGGGTTGGCGACTAGGGAACGTAAAAATTGCGCGTCAAATAAACTATCCGGCCTGAACGAGAGGGAATCCGGTGATGGTAGGCCAGACATCATATATCATATGTAAAAAAGACATGTAACGAACTAAAAACGTTACAGTAGTTCTATGAAAAAAAAAAGTTAAAGTCAATACCAAACAAGGAGTCATCGAATTACGACAAGATCAAAATATTTTTACTAGATGTGTCCTTATCTGTCGTAGTCGGGACGATGTTAATTTAAAAGTATAATCGGAACCTATGAGTTATCTGCTCTTCCTCGTTGTCTATTTTATTCTGATGGATCATTAATTAAGTGTTCTCCAAAAAGTAGTCTCATGTCCCATTTGGGGGGTAGACCGAGAACCAGATTGAAAAAGGATGTTGAAGAGGACTTGAGAAGGATAACAGTTGATGGGTGGGGAATAAAGCTTTCGTCTTTATTCCGAAACAACAAATGAAACAAATGGAGAAAGATAACCAATCAAGCCTTGAGCTTTTTAGGCTTTTAGAGCTATTATATATAACTGTTACCATTGTCTTCTATTTTTGGCTATGCGAGCCAAAGTTATCTCTGCATAATTTCCTAATTTTATGGCCCCTCTTAGGTTTAGTCTTCTTCTAGGTCTCTTAGTTCCTCGTGAGTACCGTGCTGTATTTTTTTGGCACACCTGTTGTCCGTCCTTCTTGCCAGGTGTCCTGACCATTGCCACTTGAGAGATTTAATTCTGTAGAACAGAATCAATAGACAACAATGGGCCAAATTACAAAGAGATTATCTAAATATGTTTTGGGAGGCTACACACGAAATGATGATGATGATATGAAAATACACTGGTTATCTGACAGCTGGCACGTGTACGAGAACAGGTCCGACTGTTCAAAAACAGTTGAAGATGACTAGCTGGTAGTGAATGATCTGTGATATGTGAATTACCGTAAAAGCATATTTTTCTCTATTTAAAGTCGTCGCCGTCGTTGCTACACCTAAAGAAAGTTCTAACAGGGTAATAAACCACTGTAAAATTTCAATAATAATTTATGGTGATTTAAATTCAAGTATGACGGTGGATATGAAAAATTCCGACTTTCTTTTCCTAACGATTTTTAAGCGAGATGTTTGACGTCCCCCGGGGAAGGATTTCTTACACTCGCCGGCTTCAAATATCCGAAAATTTATTCCAGCCATTATTTTAAATTACATTTTAAAGCCTCCGCCGTTCTTTGTAACGAGACGCTTTTGCCGGTATGTTTGACTCTAAATGTGCCTCGAGACAACAATAAAAATGCTTCACTTCTAAAGCGAACTTGTTTGTTTTACCTGAAGTGGTAATTTTCAAATTTTAACTAGGTTGTTTAATTTATAACTAGTAATACTGGGAAAAAAAGGGGGGAAAAGGTACGGGAGTAGAGAGAGAGGGGGGTTTCTATACCAGCCGCCCGGCGCGGCGTCGATGTAGTGCGCATGCGCGTAAATCAGCTAAGAACATGTAAAATAGGCTAATAAACAAGAATAAATAAGTTCAAAATAAAAACACTAAATTACCACAATACACCAAAACACTTTTACTTTTACACTGGACGCGCGTTTCGCTAACCATGTTAGCATCATCAGTAGATGATTATAAACTGAAAAGTTTTGTGGTGTGTTGTGGTAATTTAGTGTTTTTATTTTGCTGTGTAATCATCTGCTGATGATGCTAACATGATTAGCGAAACGCGCGTCCAGTGTAAAAGTAAAAGTGTTTTGGTGTATTGTGGTGATTTAGTGTTTTTATTTTGCTGCGTAACACCAAAGGTTCCAACCCTCAACTGTAAATAGGTTCAAACAGGAAACAACTGCTTTAAAACAGAAATAAACGGGTTCGAACAAAAAATGAACAGGTCTGTTGTTTTAAGCTAAAAAGCGGGTCAAAGCAGTTCAAAAGCGGTTGTTTCTTGTTTATTCTTGTTTATTAGCCTATTTTACATGTTCTTAGCTGATTTACGCGCATGCGCACTACATCGACGCCGGGCGGCTGGCGTAGAAACCCCCATCTCCCTCTACTTACGGGAAGTGTGAAAACAGGGGTACTTTTTACCTAACCTAACCTAACCCCTACATAAATTTTAGTATAAATATTTTCCAACTCCACCGACGGCCAATTTTCTTTTCGTAAAATGGTTCCTCTAGTATTTACTACATTTTTAGTCTCTTAAGAAGACTAAAAATGTAAGAAAACGCTACCATGCATACTTTTTGAGGAAAACAAATATTTTTCCAAAGCTGACTTACAAAAAAAGTTTTTTGACACATCAAGCGATGGACATTATTATGCTTTAATAATCTAGTTGGCAAAGATATGGAATTTATTATGTTAGTATCAAAAATTATAATTGACAATAAGCTTCATAAAAAGCTTAATAAAATAATACTTTTAAATTAATTAACGTTCATGTATATTTTTGATTGATGCCCTCTAACTGACAAACGAAGCACTTTTGTATAAAGGTAAATTATGTGCAATTAACTTATTTTGATCCAAACAATACGTATGTACAGAGAATATTGGAATAACTCCTTGTATATTTTATAGGTCCTCCTTTGGAAAAATAAAGTTTCCAAAAATTTTTTTCACAAAAACTATGCGATGTAGCGTTTTTTTACAAGAGACAAAAAATGTAGTAAATACTAGAGGAACCATTTTACAAAAAGAAAATCTGTCGTCGGTGGAGTTGGAAAATATTTATCCAAAAATTTATGTTGGGGTGGGGGTAGTTTTCACTCTTCCCGTAATTTTTCTTAATTTTTGTGAAAGTCAAATGTTAAAGCACTTAGCAAAACAAAACTACCCAAAATCTCATTCAAATCGGACTAACGGTTCTTAAAATATCTGAAAAAATGTGTTTATGTTTTTAAAGTTTGATGCCCTCTAACGGACAAACGAAGCGCTTTTGTATAGAGGTAAATTGTGTCCAATGAACTTTGATTCCAAAAATACGTAGTAGTTCTATGTCCACGGAATACTGAGACACACTGTATAGAATCACGAAAAAAAGGTTGAAATCAAAGCAATCAAAACTCATTTAAACAACTTCGTGTTGATTCACGTCACTTCGTCACTTGACATTTCCACGAACGGAACCACAAATTCAGAATAAAAATAATGATGAATGTACGCTCTTACTTGCATCGTGTGGACACCGCACAGTGTTCCTTCTAGTTTGCGCAAACTAGAAGTCGTGTAGCCGCCGCTTTAAACAGCATTATACAGGGTTGTCCGAACTGTATTCCGGAAGTTTCGGCAGCACATTCTGCAGATAAAAATAAGTAAAAAAGCTTGTAAAAATGTATGTCCTAACATGCTTAATTTCGGAGATACAGGGTGTAGAAATTTAATTTTTATTTCGATTTTTTCTAAATAATTTATGAAGTAACGTCAATATTTGGATGAAAATAGGTGTCTGGGAGTTACTGAATAACTTCCAGACAAAGGCATATCTATTAAAATATTAAAAGATATCCAAAATCATATTTGATTTTGATGTCAATATGACTACTTGTGGAGGGCGCCACCTGCATGCGTTTTAACTGTTTTGAAGACTAATAACTTTTCTTCCGTACCTGTATAAAACTACTGAGTGAAAAAATATACATTTTTTACGTAAAATATACGACTTTTTACGTAAAATATACGACTTTTTACGTAAAAAATGTCTCTTGGTAAAAATCGCTACGAGCAATCGTTCTTAAGATATTTAGAATGAAAATAGTCAATACATGTCATTATATTGACAAAAAATAAACACGTTGATTGAGTAGATAGTTACTTGACTGAAATAATAAATTTGGGAAATTTTTATATTTTTAAATTAATCATAAACTTTTCTGCGAAAAAATAATGATAAAACAGTTTCTGTTGAACTATTGGCACAAAAAACATTTCAAATTTATGATTTCAGTCTAGTAACTATTTAGTCAACATGTTTAATTTATGTCAATGATGATAAGTATTGATAATTTCGATTCCAAATATTTCAAGAACCATTACTCGTAGCTATTTTTACCAAGACACATTTTTTACGTAAAAAACTTCATAAATGTATATTTTTTACTCAGTAGTTTTATACAGGTACGGACAAAAAGTTATTACTTTTCAAACCTGTTAAAAAACATGCCCGCTACAAGTAGGAGTCATATTAATATCAAAATCAAATTTCTCATATCAAAAAACTCCCGGGCACCAATTTTTATCCAAATATTGACGTTACTTCATAAATTATTTGGAAAAAAATCGAAATAAAAATGAAACTTCTACACCCTGTATTTCCGAAACTAAGCATTTTAGGACATACACTTATACGAACTTTTTTACTTATTTTTATCTGCAGAATATGTTGCCGAAGTTTCCGGAATACAATTCGGACCACCCTGTATATCACTTTTTCAAACATGTCCTTCAAATCCTCCAATTTAATAGCTGCCAGTAAGAAGTTTCACTAAAAATATGCACACCTAGTGCACATACATTTTTTTTATTAACGTTATGTGTAGACGATAGTTCTTCCAGATAACGACCAAAATTTACTATCGATTTTCGTAGACCATAAATCTAAAGTTTTTTTAGGTGTAATGGAGGCTGTGTTTAATATACGTTCGTGGTTTTATAACGCTTGACTGGAAAGAGGTTTTTAAAATAAATAACACCATTAAAGTTCGTTTAAGTATTTAGGCTAAAGCTCTACTAAAAGCTTGTAAAAGTTATTTTGTAGGTCGCGAGGATTTTAAAAGAATTTTAAGTGGATTAAGTTGTTTAGAAAAATAAAAATTCTCTTCATTATTTTTATAGCTTATTTTCTATAAGAAACCAAAATTAATTTGATATAAACCACTAAGAAACCAAAATTAAAGAGATGTTAATAAAACACAGCATAAATAAAACAAAATATTTTATTAATAATAACACTTACTGAATTTTATACCTTAAAAGTTGATTAATTTTACTTTAATCTTATTTTTTTTAACCAGTATCTTTTGACATTATCTCTCTGCATTACGAAAATCCATTATTTATCTATCGTGTGATATATCGTTATTTTACCGCTACTCCAGTTTTTTGTACCATATACGAGATGGTATACAAGCTTTATTGGTAGCTATTAGTGGTTCTCTGAGCACCGAATATTAACTACAAACTGTGCTCTATGGGTCTACAATTAATTATTCCTCGATTTTTCCTCCACTTCTACTTCAAAGTACACAAAACACACAACTACTAACACGAATCAAAATCCAAAAACACAAATTATAACCTATAATTTGGCAAGAGTTTCACGAGCCTCAGAAATCTTAAGTCAAGTTCATACGCATCTGCATCCGTGCATAGTTGTTGCGTCAGTCCAATAATGTTGAAATATGATCTGTCATTTTTGAATTAAACCAATAAACTGGTTAAAAACAACAAGAGACAACGAACGCGAGGGATTTACATATAAACCCGTCCATAGTTAACTTAAAAAATATTAAAAACTTTTTTAACTTAAAAAATATTACAAACTGTTTTGAGTGAAATAAATGGATTGGTATGGACGTCATCTGCCTTTTTTTTTGTCATCGTATGTCGAAATTTTACTTGATTAAAAAAAACGAGTATAGTCAACTCTCATCTACCTAATAGTAATACAATAATTTGAAGTTTTATTTTATGTAATGTCAGTTTATCAAGAAAAACAGTTTATTCATAAAAAAAGATACTAAAAAGTCAAATAATTTAGCTGCAAATTGCTTAAAAAATCATCTAAATTGGCCCAGTAGAAAAAAATATTTTATAATTAAAATCCATGAAAATTCTAAGGTGCCATCAGTTTTTCGCGCCAGTGAGTAGTATTGAGTTGAATCGGCTAATAATACGGTTCTATATTATTTTTATCGCGCCCTTTAAATACTCCCAACGATAAACACAACACCTCCACATCGAGACCGATGGCCATACAAGTCTCAAACGAAACAAAAATACCGCCTGGGTATATCTTGTCCTGTTTTGTGACGTGGATAGGCCAGACGTAGGTCTATCTCTACCGGAAATTAGCCCATTAGGATGAAAAATTGCGCGGCGAACCGCTCCGCTTTCGGACCTGTCTTTTATTTCGGACAGAACAGGACATCCTGCCTGTCTGGAACAGCAGAAAGAGAATGGAAAATAAAAGGAAAAGTTTGGGGGATTTAGTTGTATTGGGTTTTTATTTGTTTCCCTGAAAAAATAGGATTTAGAAAGGCTTATAGGTTTAGGATGGTTTTAGAAGTTGGCATTAGAAAAATACGAACATGGATTGAATTCAACGTTTGTTAGAATGTGGTATATACAGGGTGAGTTTCCTACGATGTTCTCTCTGGGTACCTCGAAAACTATTGGAGATATAGAGAGTCGTTTAAATGGGGAAAGAATTGCAGTTTTGTGGGGTCATAAATATGCGCCTTTCAGATTTTTGAAAAAGTTCATGGCTTACTAAATATTTCGAAAAAAAAATGTCCCTAATTCCATTATAATCTACTTTAGAGAAAAAGTTTTCAGATAAAAGTTGTAGATAATGACATCCCTAATAAGTTTGTGTTTGGTTTGGTTTTTTCTAAAGCCTGTCATTTTTGACATATGACACAAACATGTGTTTTTTTAAATGGAAACCACAGTTGGCCATGACTTCATAAAACCAGCCATTTTTTAAGATTTTCAGCGATATAAGCTTTAATATGTTTTTTTTTTACAAAATTACTGAGTTAATAGCCAATTATCTTTCTTGACTAATGTCACTTAGTTGGCATGGTGTTCATATTTTATTATGATTTATAACTTATAAAAAGATAAAATATATTATTAAACGGCTCTTTACAATTTACATTACACAAACTAAAATTAAAAAAAATAATATCACTACATACACTTTAAGTTATTTTAGAAAATGGTCAAAAAATCCGCCAGTGTTTTGAGTACATAAATGGATCTTTTTAAAACAGATGATGCATAATTTATAATGATGCATTTCCTAAAAATATTTTGTTGTATACAGGGTGTCCCAAAAAAGATATGATAAAGTTTTAATTTTTTTTGAAGTAAAACTTCTTTATGCGCGTTGCGTGTAAAAATTCAAGGCTTCGAGACGCATGCGAGACGGCCGTGACGCGCAAGCTAGCGAGAGGAAAAGTGACAGCGACAGTGTTGCCACAGCTACCCCATTCGGAGTAGATCTACCCTTCTGTACCCCGATGAAAAATAAGCTTGTAGCAACATTGGGTAACGATCTGTGCCATAAGCGGCTAAGAAAATCACTATACTAACTTCATACTGTACCAACCTAGATTTCATGCATATTTTCGTCGATAGGTTTTGTAACTTCTTTCAAAATAACGGTCTAGATAAAGCATCTAGCTCATTTGCCAGCTTACAATTAGAATTTAGCGTTAGTAACTCGCATTTTCATTGAAGGACACTCTCTTATTTATTTCAAATCAATAATCAACGTGACTATTCGTATAATTTAATAAAATTACTGTAAATCACAATAAATAATGAATTGTTGAACTGTAATTTCTGTATTATTAATTCGGTAAATGATGGAGATAAACAATTGTGATTCTTTAAAATTTTATTTTAAGATGAAATTTTTGTTAACAACATTCTGAGAATTCGAATAATGAATTGAATAATGACTTATTGACTAATTGACAAGTGATATCTGTCTAAAAAAGATAGCAATTTATAGTGACAATTTTGATTATGCGAAAGATATACATATTCTATGAGTTTACTGGTTGCCTAACGATTAACATTAATTTAAAAATAAATCCAACATGAATAATGAATAAAACATTTGTTGGTTAGTAGCAGTTAATAGTAGTCAGAGATATAGATGTAGTATTATTTTGGTTTAATGGTCACAGCTATCCGGTCGGATAATAGAATTATCGTTTTTTAATAAAAATTAAAAAAAATCATTGTAAAATTATAAAGCTAGAATAGTATACGGTTTTACACACCGGAAAAGTCTAGGGATATTACAATTTTGTCCAGCCATCATCAGTAATTTTATTATTTGCATTTCTGATATAATAAAATTAAAATAAACAAATAGTTTACAGGACGTATTGGTAATAAAAATGCGAAATTACCGAATTTTTCAAATTTACCTTGATTTTTATTGAACTCAAAAAATACACACATTTTTTTTTATTCTAAACTGTGAATTAAAAAAAAAAATAAAACCATTTTTACTTAATAAAGGGTCCTCTACTGTTCATTACAGCCCTACATCGTCTCTTCATGCTCCTGATCAGGTTGTCGATCTCTTCTTGAGGTACAGCCTGCCACGCTGCATTCACGACCCGAACCAGATCCCTACGAGTTTCACGCGGCATACCCATTCTCAAAATTCTTCTTTGGGCCGCGTCCCATACGTGCTCGATGGGGTTGAGGTCAGGAGATTGTGCCGGCCAGGGTAAGATGTTTAATTGATGAGCATTGATAAACTCACTTACCACTCTGGCTGTATGAGGCCGTGCATTGTCATGCATGAGAATGAAGTTTCTCAAGAAAACCTTTCAAGAAAAACGAGATCGGTTTTTCGGCCTAACTGGACTCCTCCCCAGACCATAACTGTTCCACCTTGATAAGGGTGCACTTCCTGAACATGATCCAACCGAATAAAATTTCCCGGTTCTCTCCATACCCTAAGCCTTCTCGAACCCGGATGAATTCCAAAGCGTAACTCATCCGTGAAGAGAACATTGGCCCATTGTTTATTCGACCACTGAACATGATCTTGAGCCCACAAATATCGTACCTCTCGATTTCCTCTCGTTAAGGGTTGAGCTCTCCAGGGGCGTCTGCTTCTTAAGTTGACCTCTCTTAATCTATTGCGAACAGTGTCAGGACTAACGGTTACATTATGTGTTTCCTGGAGAATTAAACTAAGCTCTGGTGCTGTAAGAGTCAGTCGGCGTCGAGCATTTAATTGTAAAAAATGATCTTGCTGAGGGGTAGTAATGCGATGTCGCCCCGTGTGCCTTTTAGCAACATCACCACTTTCACGGTAGCGTACACTTAATCGCGATATTACACTTTGCATTGTATTTAATGCTCTAGCTACCTCGATTTGGGGCATTCCAGCTTCGAGCATACCCATGGCCCTTAGCATTTCGTCTCTGTTAAGATGTCTACGCTCCATAATGTCGTTTAATACTAAACAGAGTTATTTGAATGAATTCTGGCCAGTTATCATAAAAACATAGCCAGTACAGGTTAAATTCGAACAATTAATGCTAGGTGCTTTTTAAACATTTGACAAAAAATGCACAAACACTTCTGCAAATATCCCAAATTTAGAAATAACTGGTGTGACTACTTCGTTTCAATCGAAGTAGAAAGAATCGGCCTACAATATGTGGTTGTTTATTCAAAACATTTACTTTTAACTTTAATAAAATTATATCCCTAGATTTTTCCGGTGTTTGTATTAACTCTAAGTTTATAAAAAGCATTCATTAAATAATATATATCCTTCAAATCCTTCAATTTAATAGCTGTTAGCAAGAAGTTTCACTTCAAATATGCACACATAGTGCATACACAATTTTTGCACCCCCCCCCCCTCCCCATTATTCTGTACATAATTGTATTCAGCATAAAATTCTGCATATAGCACACCATTTTTATTTGAAGCGATATGCGGTGTTGTCATTCTATTTCTTATTTCCTAAAACTTTGGTTAAAAACACTATATTTATCTATCTTTGTCTGATATAAAATATCAAAATAACTTTCTTATATCCGTCCTTTTTCTGTTTTGAAAACCATTTAATAAATAAATTTTCACGTTTCAACTTGATAATTTTTTTCATAAAGTTTTTCCAATATTTCTTTTGTTTTTTAATATAAAATGTCACATTCAATTAATGCGAGATTACTGTTACCGAAACCAGAAATATTTCATTTTCACCCTCGTCGGGATCGGTTACTTTTTCAATTTTGATCGACTCAGATAAATTGACTCGTCTCTCGCCTAAGAACTTTTTCAGGTTTTTCACAATCCCAATTTTTTATTTTTCTTTTAAGCTTATTCTTGTGTTTTTGCTCCAAGGGCCTTCAAAATTGTAGCAAATAAAATATCTTTTGAATTTTTCTTTTAAAATAAAATAGATGAGAATGAAAAAATATGATCGGAAAAATATGGCTGCCTTACTTGAAGCTGGGAAAAACGATCTTAAAATGACATCGACTTTTATTTTCCAGCCAAATCTGACGTCTTTTTTTATAAATTAATTAATGTAAAAATGTTCTTCATGTTGAAAAAATTGACATGAATCTATTTGACATATATAAGTTAACTTATAATAAAGAAGAAAACATTCGACCAATGTGTACTAGCAGTACCTATGCATGCTAAACCTAGACACTTAAAACGGATATCATTAGGAAACTGCAGGTCGCACAACATTCAATGGAACGAAATATGCTGGGAATAACCAAGAGAGACCGTAAAAAATATAATGGATACGACAAGAGACCCAGGTAATAGATGTCATCCACAGAGTCAAATCCCTCAAATGGCAATGGGCTGGACACCTGGCAAGAAGAGCTGACAACAGATGGACCACAAAAATTACAGCTTGGTACCCACGAGGAATTAGGAGACCTAGAAGAAGACCGAACCTGAGATGGGACCATGATATTAGGAAATTACCAGGGATAACTTAGGCCCGCATAGCCAACAATAGACAACAATGGACCCAACTAAAAAGAGAGTATGTGAGGGAGGCTACATCATAATTGAAAATGGTTGAATAAGCTGAAAATGACGATGATGATGAATTATCTAATAACAAAACTATCAGACATGCTACTGAAACACTTAAGTCAAGTTGACATATCCTAATTATTTTAGACAAGTCCTAAATATAAGAGAAAATATACGTATATATATAATTAGTTGATTCTAAATCAATTTTACTTTAGTTGGTTTACTACACGTAACGTATATTATATCCTTACTTATCAGTAAAAATTCTTCCCATATTGATCTCGATTTTTGACCGAAATTTACCACAAGCTACACTATTTTACAGTCTTAAGCTTGTCGCCCACTTGGCCGTCACGTCCCGCCCCGTCAAAATAGGAATAGGATTAAAACCATGCAAATGAATAGACTATCGCACATTAGCCCGTCACGGCACGGAACGGCGAGTCCATCGACAGAACAGATTCGAGCTCTCCGACTCTCCCCGTCAAACGACGGCCCGTGCCGGGACGGGATTGTCAAGTGTGCGCGGAGTCGGTCGGCGCTGGCCTGCATTAACTCGTGGTAGCCTGTCGATCGCATATTTGTTTTGCAGTTATTTCGGCAGTTGTTGGTTGTTGTTGAGTCCGAGAAAGCAGTCCTGCGGCAACACTTTCTTCTTTCGATATTGCTCTTCGAAATGAGGAATTTTGAAATGATAAATTAGGGTCTAAAATATCAAGCAGTTCTAGGCATTTATTGGGCGACATTCTAAAATATTGAAAACATTTCTTTTCGTCTTCTTTTAAATCGTTAAATAAATGATGGAACTCTCCGAGTTCAGCCCTCTTTTGATTAATGGGATGGACCCACATGTTTCTCTCTTTTTTTATTTCTACTTCTTCTGCCAAAAATGTCGGCCGCTACATTTCTTCATCAGAACTGCTGATTTCACACCTAGTGACTTTGTCACTGCTACATCTCAACTAATATAAAAAGATCTTCGCACACGACCGCGACGTGACCGTTTGCCGGTTTCCACCGGAAAAGTGGGCGACCAAGGTCTCTGTCGCCTGCAAGCGACGGGCAGCTACGGTCCGTGCTGTGCCGGACAAGTGGGCGACAAGCTTTATTCTGAAATTTTCAATAATATCACTGTTAATTTAAATTGACACAATATCCTTCTTGATTTACTAACTCTAAACAAAACCAAGTTATAGAATAAAATAATAAATATCACAAAAAAAAGCTCAGAAACGCACAACAAATCCACAACATGCAATCGTATTTTTTTGTCCTTTGTCCTTTTTGTCTCCTTTGTCTTTACCAATTTTATTGTTATAAAACAGGAGCTGTGGGCTAGTTTCCATGTTAAACAATAGTTCTCGACGCTTAAAATGCTTTGCTGTCACAGCAGCAGCATGAAATGTGATTTATGACTGATCTATTACTTTTATGATTAATTGTGCTGAACGAATTTAAACCCATATATCAATATGTTATTAAAAAAAACTCGTTGGGATTTTTTGGTAATTTATTATGCCCCTTTATATTACATATTTTTTGTTATCATTTATATCGTGTGTTAAACATAAAATGAGACCATACAAATAATAAAAAAAAGTATTCTGAAGAATACATTTTTGTCATAATGTCAATAATAAAAAAGTTTTTCCTGTTGTTAAGACAATCTGGGACATACGGTATATCAAGAATCAGACATTATTTACCAGGTAAAAAACCTTCCAGCAATTGGGGTAGCTCCAGTATGTGCTGCAAATTTTAGAACTGCTCTTTGGACATGAAGAGATTACAATTACCTTAAAGATTTAGAAAAAAAAACATTAAATACATACCTATATTATGATCTTTTATCAAGAAACAATGCTTTCAAATAAAATTTTTCAAAATTCAGGCAATAGATAGATCCATTTTTTAACTATTCTCTAACTCTAATCTGTCTTAGTTAATATTTAAACTATTTCAAAGCAAAAACCTAACTTAAATCAATAATAAAAAATTTCCATGATGCGGACTTTCTCTGCGACACTGTATAAATTTCCAAAAACACTATTATATCCAAAAAAAAATCATTTTGTCTTTAATGACAAAAAATTCTTCTTCTTCTTTTAGAAGGCGTATCGCCTGTTTAGTTCCGGTTTCCTCCTCGTCTAAGCAACTCTTGCGAGGTTGACTGCCAACTGTCTTGTCAACGTTTAGGTGGTCGTCCAGTAGGTCTTCTGCCATGGGGTACGTTGTTGCGAATTATTATGGCCATTCTGTCGGGGCCCATTCTATTGACATGCTGGTTCCATTCTCTTCTTCTCTCTGCCTTATCCATCGACAACGTCGTTTGTTTGGCACTTTTCTCTTATGTCTACATTTCTCTGTCTGTCCCTCAATGTGTATCCAGTTATCATTCTTAAGGTCTTCATTGCAGTAGTTCGTAGGATTCTTTTTATTACTGATGTTTCAGCTCTGGTTTCCGCACCATATGTCATCACTGATCGTATGCAGGTTTGTATATTCTTGACTTACATTCTGTACTCAAATGTTTGTTTTTCCATATGGGATATTTAAGATGTCCTGATATTGCGGCAGCTTTATTGGCTTGTTTCCTTACTTCTTCTTCCAGGAATCCTGAGCTTGTAATTTTGCATCCGAGGTATTCGAATAACATTATCTGATCAATAGTTTTGTTTTTTATTACCAATTTGCACCGTAAAGGCTCCTTTGTAATGGTCATGCATTTGGTCTTATTTGTGGAAATTTCCATGTTAAGTTTTTCTGCCTGTCTGTTAAAAGCTTGTAGCATTCTTTGGAGGTCGTCCTCTGACTCTGCAATAAGTACTGCGTCATCGGCATAGCATAATATGTTTACTTTATGCATTCCCATTCGATATCCTAATCCAGTATTCTTGACGGTTTTTATTACTTGATCCATGATTATGTTGAATAACAGAGAGCTAAGACTGTCGCCTTGGCGAATACCAGTTGTAGTTCGAAGGTGCTGCGTTAAGGTAAAGTTTGTTCTTATTTGGGTTGTTGTGTTTGTGTTTAAGTCCTTGATAAGTTCTGTGAGTTCTTTCGAGACATTACTGCTTTCCAAGGTGGTGATGATGTCTTTTAGTTGGACTCTATAAAAGGCCTTTGTTAAATCTATAAAACACAGATAGGCTGGAGAGTTATATTCTAAGGATTTTTCAACTAGTTGCCTGAGTATGAATAATGCATCGGTAGTTGATCTGTTTCTTCGGAATCCTTGTTGTTCCTCGCTTATTGGCACTATTGAGGAGATTTGTCCGCAATGATCTTAGTCAGAAGTTTTAGCGAGGTGCTCAGTAATGTTATTCCTCTATAGTTTGCTGGGTCTGTTTTATCCCCCTTTTTAAAAATGGGTATTGTTATACTTTGTTTCCATTCTTCTGGTATTTTCTTATGTTGTAATATAATGTTAAATAGTTTTGTGTATTCCTCTATGATAGCCGTGCCTGCGTTTTTTATTAGCTCGTTTGGTATTTTATCTTGATTAGGAGATTTTCAAAAAAAACAAAAAAATCAAATTCATATATTATAGTTTTTCCATGGTGCCCGGTGGCGTAGAGGTACAGGCTTTGGTCTACCAATCTCAAGGTAGTGGGTTCGAATCCTACACCCGGCATTTCATCAGCCGACTATTTTTATTAAAATAAAAATAGTTTTGGTACGTAGGTCGACTCAGCCTTAAATGAGTACTTGGGATTCATAATCCTGATGTAATAATATACGGTTGAAGCGTAGTGCTAGCCACATTACCTTCCATGTATACCGAACGGCTCTAGCATGGCAAGCTGTACCTTGCTACTCCCAAGGCGTCAAACGCTATATACGGGAGCTATTATTATTATTATAGTTTTTCCAAGAGGATACCTGGTAGTGGCAGTTTTCTGTCTTTGATATTCATAGGTAAATTGTATTTTCTGTCAATTTTTGGATTTCGTCTGTAAAAATCTTTCCTGACTCATTGCACAGACTATATTTTGACAGACAAAGTATATAAACAGACATTACAGTATGTATATGACAATAAATTTATATTAAATTTATTATTACAGTATGTATATGACAAATAAGTGTCGTCCATTATATCATTTCCCAGCAAAATGGACGCCGTTTTTTTTCTATTATACGGTATCATTTGTGCGGTAGCGATTGCATTGCTTAAACCAAAATAATTCAAAAAAGCAAAATAATGCATTTTTTATGGACTTTGTTCATGGATACAAGTATAGAGTGTATTAATTTTTTAGAAAGCTCATAACAACGCAAATAATATCAGAAACTTAAAATATACAGTGTATCCCATTTAAAAAAATATACAGGGTATCCCATTTAAAAAAAACATAGGTTTAGGTCATATTGCAAGAATAACACCTCCCAGCGAAAAACTAGTTACGCTACTGTTCTACGCGAGAAGCTCTATGACACTCAGTTTTTTAATTTTCGTTAGTAAGTGTTCGGGAGTCGGGGAAAATACAACTACTTAAAATTTGCCATGTATTCATGGTTTATATATGGTTTCATAAAAAAGTAAATGTAAAAACCACATATTTGTATCTCTACTCATAAACGAAAAATATAAAACGATACTTTTGGAAGGCTTTATTAAAATATATGAAAATCTTGGCTTTTATTAACAAAGTGTAAAGAATTCTACGAAAGGGATAAAAAAGATGCCGGATAACGTAATAATTAATCTATCAAATTATATTATACCATTTTTTACCTATCTCTCTAAGTTTCCGTAGAAAATGCATTTTCTTGTAATTTAGAACTTATTTATCAATATACCCATGGACTATTGACATTTTAGATTATTTTTAAAGATGTACCGAATTTTTAAAGAGTACAGATACATGACAGATACTAATATTGTCGATATAATTCGTTTATTTCATTAAAAAATAAAAAAAAATTGTTTAAATATTTGTTAAAGAGGACCAATTAATATGATTCCAGTATTCAAACTACATTAACTGACTGTTTGCGTTGATTAATAATAATTGCTCCAAATACTAAAAAACTGAATTTTGTATGGGCATTAGACAGTGTGATAAAAAGTAACACCTTAAAAATGATATTTCATTGTTTAATAAATGCTTATTTATAACAACAAAGACTTTAATTTGATAACTTATTATTATATTGATTTCTGACTTAAAAATCCACATTTATTTATAATAATTTATTAACGAACACAATCAAGTATGTCATTAATTAGTATATGGGCGGAAATAATGGTGTTATATTTAATTAATGGTATACTCTTTTATAAAGATTTAAATAGTTTTTTTGCATACAAATGGGCTATTATATATATATATGCTAGTAATATTATCGTTTTGCTAAAAACGATAGTATTACTAGTCTGTACATTTTGTACATTTGTTGCTTTAAAAACAATCTAAAATATCAATATTCCATGGATATATTGATAAATGAGGTCTAAATTATAAGAAAATGCATTTTCTACGAAAACTTGAAGGGATAGGTAAAAAATGGTATAATAGAATTTGATAGACAATTTAATTGTGCATCTGATTCTCCTAAAATATACAGGGCATTCCATTTAAATTAAAGAAGTTATTGCCGTTTGAAGCTGATAATTATTTAAAATAAATTTTTGGACACTCTGTATAAGGTAGTATTATTTTTAGTATTGCACCACAGTAACTGATCAATAAATAAACTTCAGTAAATATTTAGTATTAAAAACATTGATACCCTTGGAGAAATGAAGCTATAAAATTTTTACTGCAATTTCACAAAATTGAAAATATTTCAAAAACGGTAAGGTTTAAGTATAATAAACCTTAATCAAACTTACCTTTATTTTAATCGTAGAAACTAAAAATGTAATAACATACAGGGTGTTCCATTTAAAAAAATAAAACTTTGATATTTTTTATTTATTTGGGACACTCTGTATCTTGTAAAAATATTTTTAAATTGTAGCTCTAATAGTCCTTCAACGAACCCCAAACTTACAATTTGTAAAAATCTCATCGTTTAGCTACAATACTCCGCGTCGTATGTGGTGAACAACCCTGTATAAAGAATCCCCAAGGCCTCGATTGCTCAGTTTGGCCTTGAGGAAAAACTATAGGTGTACGGCTACCTTTATCCTTCCGATAACTATCCAAAATGATGGATAAATTAAATCAGGATTGAAATAATCAGACTAAATATCTTGCCGAGCCTCGAAATCGCAGTCGGGGCCCATTTATCGGTGTTGGGTTCAATCCGTCTCGTCATAAGCCTTTCTAAGTATAAAGGCTTTAATTTAAGCCCGTTGTTAACAGATAAAATTAAATCTAAGCAGGCGATGTTTGCCTTTTGGTCCATGAATTACCCAAGGAGTTTAGGCGACGACGGACGTAGTGTTCAGATTAAACGAAAAAATTTGTTTAACTGGTTGCTGAGTATACAAAATAACTAATTTAATGTCTGTCCAACGAGTCAAGCAAGAGTTCGATAGACCACATACAAAAAATTACAGAAGATACCATACTATCGAAAAAATGGCGTCAAAATAATAAAGCAAAATTTATTTTTATAAGAAAAAAATCTGTCGTGGATGTCTTAATAAAGAAAAAATACAAAAAGAATATTTTTTGATACTGTATGAATGTAAAAGTATATATAATGAAAACAATATTACGTCGCGTAAACAATGTTTTCTGTTATTTCGATGAAAAAGAAACATTCCAATTTACGATGATTGGGAAACAACTGGCTGTTATTTTGCCGTCCTTAGAAAACATATTTTTGTGAACTCTTCCGAAAATGAACTTTATAAAAAATGGTATTTGACAAACAAAAAATATGTTATAAATAAGTTATTAATAACCAAGGGGAATGCATGTGAGATTATGCAAAATATGCTTGTTTTTAATAGTTATAATAGTTATAATATTTTTTAGCGTTATATAAAGGCTGTCCTCTAATGATATCATTATCATTAATTGATCTGAACCTTTTATTTTTATTAGTATCTTTTATGCCTTTAAAATCGCAAGCGAGTAATCAAAACTTTTATATCCGTAACATAATTGACATCTGTGTTCTTATCTTATTCAAATGTGTCCTCCGAAGTTTTACTTTCTCACTGCTTTAGTTTTTTCACCAATATACCCATTCAAAAGACCTATTACAGCAAATATGACTTGTAGTTATATCTTGTTGCATCTTCCACATCGTAACGGCGTTTTCCATGTTTCCATTTCCAAAGGATTTTTACGTAATAACCAATTTTCCAATTTTCCTGTAGGTACTATCATTCTTTTTATTCACTAACACTGCTGGACTTATCGCTTTATAGTTTTATCTTCTTTTCCAGCACACAACTTGACAGGATTTGTTAAAACTTTTCTGATACTTTTAGATGGTCAATCCCACTTCTGATGTCAGTATGTAGTATACGTATACGTATTTTTTAAATAAAATCTGAATTTTCTTCAAAACTCCTTTATTAATATAAAATTTTTATAAGATAAAACAAATGTTACGTTTAACACTTATAGGTACCATAAATATCATTTTTTTTTCATATACGATAATAAATTATTTGAGTTCTCTTCAAATTACATGGTTTGTAGACGCTTAATCTTATCTGTTTTGATCCATACTTATTGATCGAGATGAGTAATAATTATAATTTTGTCTTTACACTGTACACAAAATTCAATTGTTACAGGAATTTTATTAATATTTAGGTCTGAAATGAGTATTCTATAAAAAGTATACTAATACAATATATTAGTATACGGGATGTTTATAAAATCAATCATATAAAAAATTAAAAAAATATATTAAAAAGAAACACAAAAGCTATCTTCCGCAATTGATAGCTTATTTGTAATAATTGAAATCAACTGCAAATTAGTGACATATTAGACATTACAAAATAGAAATTCAACGGAAAAAAGTGCTACAATACACTTTTTCCTCTGTAGAGAAAAGTGTACTGCAGTAAAACAAAATGTAGATCGGAAATGGACAAGTTATGTAAATCAATAAAAAAATGTAATTATCTAAATTAAATACCGCAATTCCATAATAGACGCTAGGTTTTCTAGGAAAACAACCCGTACGTTTTTATTTTTCCGATTTCTTACGTTCAGCAAATCCCAATCCGCCCGATTAAATACGGCACATAATCAATCTTTTTTCCGATTACACTCTTCAAAAAATAAGTATTATGTCAAATAAAATCTTTATTTATACTCTACGATAATCAATTTTTAAGCTCAGGGCTTTATATTACTGTAAATAAATACACAAAAATAAATATACTTCAAAAAGAAATATTGCTATTAAAATAAAATAATCAATTAAATAAATAATTAATAGATTAAATTGAGCTCAACGAAATAGAGAAAAAAATTTGTGGCTGATAATATTTTTTATAAGCACTCATGAAACGTACGTAGGTACTTACTAACAGAATCGATCTATGGAAAATCGCCTTTTTTAAAATAATGAACCTTTTTAGGATGGTATACGATATGAGAAATTGATGGCCTATTGTCCTAGGGACACTATTATAAATAAAAATAAATTGTATCATCAAAAACACTTTAAATCTACCAAACACATCAACTGTTTTACAGGTTTTACCTACACTACGATAGGGCCGCTGTTAGGATTAAATGGCTGAGCCAAAATGATTAAACTAAAATACCTGTCGGTAACCCTTTATGGTTTGAAAGTTTGAAACTTTTACGTGTGCGAACCATTGTCTTTTTCTTTGCCTACTCCATATCACTACGTCCTGTATTCCACATTGTTGTCAGATATTTGTGTTTCTAATTCTGTCTCTTCTAGTTTTCCTCATTATGGTTCTTAGGTTCTTCATTTCTCAAACTCTCGGATTTATGTGCCATATGTTATGATTGGTCTAATGTAGGTCTAATAAATAGGTATCTGAACTGTGAGACTTGCTCAATAATTTTGTTTTCTACTACCAGTTTAACAAAACAGAGGCAACCTTAAAATTAACAGGTCGGCTAAATCTCAAATAAGTAAAAGAAGAAGAATAATCTAGTGATCGCCTAAATCGGACAAATATGGTAACTTAAATAATTTAGTTAATTGCAAATTGCGGCGTTTCAGTGAAATATTCTCTCATTACACGGAACCTCATGTTTCCACAATCAAACAACATTCCAATTTGCGCAAACAGTTGCGCTGTTTGCCGACAATACATTTTAATCTCTGTATATATTTACACCCTGTATACTCGAAAACACGCCCTTATGCTTTGTACTAATTAAAACGAAATAGTAATTTGTTCTTCGGTCCGCCAGACGCATTAGACGCCGCCACTTTATTTTTTTACTTTCAGATCAAAATGCGCCTGCGGGACCGTTTCGGATGACCGAATTGCTCCGTTCGGATGGCCTTTTTGCAAAAAAAAAATCCGGTGCAGATAGCATTTGGCTAATGGGTTTTACCGTTACGTAGTAGTTAAGCCTTAATTACTCTATCTAGCTCTCAAGGAAAAGGAGACTATTAAAAGTAGCTTATCTAAATAACTATCGCTTATCTAATATTAACGCAAAACGGAAAATATTTAAGTGTGAAAATTAACCTTGATTTATTGTTAGATTGTATGTATACAGGGTGGTCGGAACTGTATTCCGAAAACTTCGGCAGCATATTCTGCAGATAAAAATAAGTAAAAAAGTTCGTATAAATGTATGTCCTAAAATGCTTAGTTTCGGTGATACAGGGTGTAGAAATTTCATTTTTATTTCGATTTTTTCTAAATAATTTCTGAAGTAACGTCCATATTTGGATGAAAATTGGTATCTGGAAGTTTTTTTGCATGAGAAACTTTATTTTGATGTGAATATGACTCCTACTTGTAGAGGGCGCCACCTACATATTTTTAATTGGTTTCAAGAGCATTAACTTTTCGTCCGTATCTGTATAAAACTACTAAGTAAAAAAATACGAGCAGCCATTCTCAAGATATTTAGAATAAAAATAGTCAATGCATGTCATTATTGACAAAAAATAAACATGTTGAGTAGATATTTATTTGACTGAAATGATAAATTTGGAAATTTTTTATTTTTTTAAATTAATCATAAATTCTTCTTCGAAAAAATGATAATAAAACAGTTTCTGTTGAACTTTTGGCACAAAAACATTTCAAATTTATGATTTCAGTCTAATACCTATTTAGTCATGTCTAATACCTATTTATTAAACATGTTTAATTTATGTCAATGATGACAGGTGGATATTGATATTTTCGATTCCAAATATCTCGAAAACCACTACACGTAGCAATTTTTACCAAGAGACCTTTATTAAGTGAAAACGTCGTAAATGTATATTTTTTTACTCAGTAGTCTTATACAGGTACGGACAAAAAGTTATTAGTCTATAAATCAGTTAAAAAATATGGCGCCCTCTACAAGTATGACATCAAATCATATTGACATCTAAATCAAATTTCTCATGTCAAAAAACTCCCAGATACCAATTTTCATCCAAATATTAACGTTACTTCAGAAATTATTTGGAAAAAATCTAAATAAAAATGAAACTTCTCCATCCTGTATCTCCGAAACTAAGTATTTTAGGACATACATTTATACGTACTTTTTTACTTATTTTTATCTGCAGAATATGCTGCCGATGTTACTGCTGGAATACAGTCCGGACCACCCTGTATACTGGGTGCGTTTCAAAAGTGGCTCACCCCTATAACTTTTTTATTTTTTCAGCTAAAAAAAACGAGATTTGGTATGTTAGTATGTGATATAAATTAGGATTGATTGACGTATTCAATTGTTTTTAGTCACTTCCTGTTTCACCGGAAATGACTACAACTTTTAATTTATAAATGACATTCTAAGTATATTTTTACTATATTCGATAGAAAATGTCACTCTGAAGAGAATGACATATCATATGTCAACTGTTGACGTTTTCGCTTAAAAAATTGTATTTTAAATTTAAATTAAGAGTGCCATGGCTGTGTTAAAGCCTTTTCGCACATATGATGATGTAATTTTTTACGATTTGAAGCCTCATATTCGGATAAAAAAAATAATTTTAATGAGGAAAAGCAGCGACAGGGTGTAATGGGTGTGACGATCCGGAAAAACAAATCATTCTTTAGTTTTAATGAATACGAAGCGCAAACGTGTTGCTCTGTGTATAACAAACCTAACCCTTTCGCTATTATCCCTTCGAATTTCGACGGACCAAAGTTTTAATTGCGTTTGTTGGAAAAGCGAATTCGATACGGCCATCAAAACGGTGGAAAGTTTCGTTGAGAGAGCGCCGAACGCATCGATTGGTCGAATTTCCAGATTGTGCGTATACCTGAGTTGGTAAACATCATTAATTTAAATGTATGTTTAGAATAGACTATAGAGTTGTAAAACTAGAGAGATTCTATTTTATTTCTATTCCACTGCTACGTTTTTAGTTCGATTGTGGTCCTCTGATAATAATAATAATAATAATAACTTGATATTAATGATTAATAATAATGAACTTGCACCAAAACTTTATATACCCATTCAAAAAACAGTTATCCTCCACACATGTAATATTACACGACAAGTCTTAAATACACAGTAAAAAGCGTTGACGCTTGACTTAAGTCCGCGACTACGTTTAATACCGGAAAGCCCGAGATTCAAGAACATAATAATAATAATAATTTATTATTATTATTATTATTACTGAAACTTTGATTGACCCCAATAAAATGCCGTGCTGACTAACTGGAATTTAAATCTCGCGCTGGGGATTCAGGTGGAAGCTCTGCTGTAAAAAATGTCAAGTTGCCGCATTTATTTATTTTTTTGTTTTGACACTTCAGTTTTGTATTACGAGTTTTTGATTTTAACAAATAGTGTGATACTTTAAGCTTGAAAATGTTTACTAGCAGACCTTGCAGTCGATTTAAAATTATTTTTTTGTTTCCTAAAATATTTTGATTAAAAGAAAATAATATATAAAAGTGGGCAACGCCGTGCCGGTCAAGCTTAAACACGTGACTAAAAGTTTATTTGGTATGAACTGTATACGACCATTAAAGGTGAAAAAACTTCAAAACGGTACATATACCTCTTTAAGTTCGCTAGTAGAATTTGTTAGGTGGGATTATATAATTATTAAAGAACAAATGTTAAACAATTTTTTATTTTCTTACTCTTGAAACCAAACCAAGAAAACCCTTTACAAGAACTAAGGCTAGCATTAACGGAGGAATGTCTAGCCATGCTCTTGTAGCTAGCCATAGCTCTTGTAAAGTATATGGTGGAATAGGACGACGAAGAACAGCTCTTTTAAGATTATCGCACAAATCCATCGCACAAGGAGGCCATTCCAATCTTCGTAGTCCAACCTCATCCAGGTACCCGTTAACTACTCGTACTCCTAAAGCAGCCCATACATTATCAAACAAATTGCGCAACAATGCGATGCGCAACGTTGCGTTGCACTACTGATTCCACGGTCCATACTAGCGATGGGAACTATCGAATAAATTAGACTATCGAATGGTTAATGAATGAATGATTTCAACTATCGAATGGTTTTATTCGAATAAAATCATTCATTCATTTGTATACTAAAGCATATGTGACAACCTCGCCGTGCGACTAAATGGTTATCGTTGAGCCACGACTATCGAATGCTTTTGATAAATGAAATTTAGTATTCGTTTGATTTTTGTATGCGTCAGTGCATTATTAGTTCTTCCAAATTTTTATAACTTCGCTGTATAAATACTGTGCTATTTTTGCGTTTATTAAAATAGTTAAAATACTAAAATAGTAGTTATTTTTTAATTTTATTTATTGACGATTGTGTGCATGTGCAGGTGGTCAAAATTTTTCCGAAAATTTGTGTGGTTTTCCGTAGTCCGATCTTTTCAATTATTTAATTTTATATGGTATATGGTCTATTTTTTAATGGGAAATTTTGAAGTAGCAATTTTAGAGAGATGAGATGAACTTACAATTAATTTTAAAAATACATATTTGTATTTTAGATGTTTGAATAATATGAATTAGTTGAACTTAACAATCATATTTAAGTAATGTGGTTGTATAATCATATTTAAGTAAATGGTTATCGAACTCAAACTATGGGGTGAGAAAATTAAAATGAAAGTTTTACACGTGCCAATTTAAAAAAAAAGTTAACGATGTTTATATTTTGTTTATGCTAATTCTCTTACATGTAGTTTTTTGCGAAGAAAAAATATTTCATTTATTTTTTAAAGTAAATGCCAGTAAAAGTAAATTACGTAGTAATATAAAGCACCTAATATAAATAATTTTGATTTCTAATTTTTTATTTATATTTTCCTTGCATTACACTGCATGCTTAGAAAATTAATAAATGTTTATATTTCATGATTGTAAAATTTGTTGTTAATATAACAAATTAGTTCTGTAATTATTATTATTTAATAAACCAACGTTGCCAAAAAATTTAGAGACTATATTATTTTTAAATAGGATCTAATATAAATAATTTTGACATCTAATTTGTTGTTTATATTTTGCTATTACTTAAAAGAAAATATTTATATTAAATGATTTTAAATTTTGTTGTTAATAGGTATAACAAATTATTACTGTTATTATTATTTATTAAACCAGTCTTTACTAAAAAAACATTAAAAATAATTTTCCTACATCCAAAATAACAAGTATTATTGCAGTGTAACAACAGAATATTAATAAAAAAAATGCAGAATATATAGTATGTCTATATATTCCCTAATTAACTAAAGCCAAACAATAATATTCTTTGCTAATATCAACTAATACCAAAATATGGCAACAGCGCCTTTCATAATGTATTTTCTGTGTAAATACTAGCACCTCAATAAAAAAATAATGTGTCCTTATCTATATCTGACTCCGCAAAAATCAAAATGCCGGCTTCTTTCATAGCATTGCCACCGACCGCTGTCGGGTTTCTCGGAAAGAAACCTACGTCGCCGGGCGACAACTAAAATTCAGTTAATATTTTATTATAATCGATCCTGACGAATGAATGAATTTCATAAATGAATGAATTTTATCAATGAATGGTTTTTGCTGCCGAATTACTAGAATACAATATTTCAAGGCAGATGACGGATCTATTCGATAATTTTTATTCGAATAGTTTTCAACGAATGTTTTCTTACTAACTATCGAATTATTCGAATGAATTGCAACTATCGAATGTTTCGATAGTATTCATTCGATAGTTCCCACTACTAGTCCATACACTATCAAACAAGTTGCGCAACAAAGCGATGCGCAACGTGCCGTTGCACAACTGCATCACCCATGCACTTTTGCACAAAAGAATTCAAACATTCTTGAAACTTATCAAACTATTGCGCAACGCATCAAACGTTACTATACATTGGCAACTCGTTGTGCAACAGCCTGTGTTGCACAATTTGTTTGATAATGTATGGGCCGCTTAACTCGTTACCCCGCGCAACGGTTAGCCTGGCATTATCATGCATGAGTATAAACTAATTTCCAATAAAACTAGCAAATGGAACGACAACTTCTTGGAGGACATCCTCAATATAACGGTGGGCATTGAGAGCTCCATTTTCAAGAAATTCAAGATTGTAAAAATATCTGTACTTTATTTAAAAATGTGTAGCTCATAAAGAATAGAGATAATAGGATAAATAGAAAAATGAAATGTTAGGAATACATATAAGATTAGAGGATTTTTTTTCTCCAAAATACTCCCATTTTTTCAAAAAGTCCCATTTTTTCTATAGGGTGTTGAATTTATTGCAAAAAACGTTTTGATTTACCCCGGTATAAACCCACGTAACCGAAATATTATAAGCCACTAAAATAATAAAAAATAATGCCAACAAATTTATCTACAAACTAATACCATAATGATAAATATCGGATTACAAATTCAAAAGTTATGAAACATTAAACTTAGCCAAAATTTTATGGTGGCGGAATTTTGTGCCTGGGAGTTTATATGCTAAAAGGATAAAATATAAAAAACTAACAAAAAGTCAGCAAACACTTTAAATCAAGATCTGATTTTTTCTTTCTTACAAATTAATCTCAAGGCACTTCATTATCTGGATGAGGGAATGAGGGTATATTTAACAAGCAAACATATTTCTCCCTTATATTTAAAATCCGCCATTCCCTCTACCTTGTTAGTCGCCTAAAAAGGGTTTTTTTTAGAAAAATACCAGTACAATTTTAGCCTAAATCAGTATGTTTTTTTTTTAAAGCTTATATCTCCCAGTCCATTTAAATAACAAGGTGTATAAAGAGCTTAGAACTGAAAAAAAAACTCACACACTTTATGTTCTTTTAATTAAAATATTTTTATAAAGCTTTTTAAAAAGGAAATTTAGTTGTTATTCTACACGAGTTGCTTTGTATAAATGTTAAAAAAAGGGTCTATTATAAATAGTACCGTATAATAAAAAAAACGGCGTCAAAGACGGCTGAATAATGACAATTAGTGATAGTTTTGGCGAGGTCACTCTCTAGACCTCATTCACTAAAAATTGATATAAAACTTGTCAATGCTCAGTCGTCTTTGACGCCGTTTTTTTTTCGATCATACGGAATTTCTATTGTAGCATGTGCCTCTAGGAAAAATCTATTAAAAAGCACAAGACTTGCAAGTGTCTTGCAGCAAGACCAAGAGCAATACTAAATCCTGCAAGACTAAGACCAATACTACTTATTTATTAGACTCTAAAGGGCCGGCTACACGTACAAGCTTTACCACGAGCTTACCTGTACAAATCTGTTTGTATCAGAAACTCGCTGTGTGTAGACGGTAAAACGGTAGCACGCACAAACCAACAAGCGCGGCCTGTGTAAACGTCGCTCTGCTAAGATTTCAGTTTGCGCAAACCAGTTTGTGCGGTGATATCATACGTGTAGACGGTATCAGCGTATTCAAGCTACAGTTTTGTGACTTTTGTGGGTTTTGTATTATTAGTTATCAACTCTTAGAAAATGTCTGATATGCGTACTTATTCCAATAAGGAGTTTATAATGAGTTTCATTGAAATACATTGATCGTTGCCATGCCTATGGAAGATAAAATCGAAAGATTATTCCGATAGAAACAGAAAAAATGATGCGTACAAGAAAATGGTTGTCTATTTAAAGCCAGTTTTTACTCCACTTCGATCTATACCGTTTATTTTGCTGATTCAGAATAAAAATAATGATGAATGTACGCTCTTACTTGCATCATGTGGACACCGCACAGTGTTCCTCCTAGTTTGCGCAAACTATACCGTGCAGGCAAGTCGCTACCGTATAGCCGCCGCTTTAGGCAAAGAAAAACTAAGCATTGGTTTTCATCTTACATTTGCCCATCACTAGTCAGTCAATACAATCGTGCTTACAATATTACAAATAAAAAAGAAATTACCTATAGATGATACCAAATAAACTTTTAGTCACCTGATTAAGCTTTACCGGCACAGTGTTGCCCACTTTTAGATATTTTTTTTAAATTAAGATATTTTAGGAAACAAAAATAAATTAATAATTGTTGTTGTTGTAAAGCTTTCCCGCTCAAAATATTCTAATAAGGTTGCGATGAGTTTTTTACAACGGCTGTTAAGCTATCCTGTACACTTCACACTAAAAGAGGTTCTAAAAAGAACATTGTTCGACTGCAAGGTCTGCTAGTAAAAAAATTTAAGCTTAAAGTATCACAACATAATTAATTTAAACCAAAAACTCATAATACAAAACTAAAGTGTCAAAACTAATGACAATGTCAGGAAATAAATAAGTAAATGTGGCAACTTGGCATTTTTTACAGATCTAAATACCTAGTACTGAGTGTTAATTTTAACATTAACATCATACTTTTGGAACAAGTGCATGTACAGGGTGGGCCAATGGAACCTTTCCACCCCAATTTTTCTCGTTTAAAATTAAAATTTGGAAAAACGCATTTTTCGTTTAAAATTAACATTTGAATAAGTTATTTTTCGAGCGGGAAGAAAATATCATAAAATCACTTTTACACCTACAACCCCCAAGGCGGGGAGGCCCAGCCCTAAATTCTTAAATGGAAAGGGGGACCGCCGGATACCTCATGTGAAAGATCTTTCAATTCCCTTTTTAATGATATAAGATATCATGTACTTTCGTTCAGTAGTTTTAGAGATTTATTGATTTAAAGTAGATTTTTTAATTTATTAGCTAAGTGGTGAAAAAATCGGTTTTTATTTTTTTTCTCTCTCTCTCTGTATGTATTTTTTGGCAAACTGTGTATATTAAAAATTAAGCTTATAAATAAAAAACCTTAAAAAAAACTTTTTTTAATATTAATTTTTTTAAAATTTATTAGCTTTTTTAAAATTTCTAAAAGCTTTTTTATTTTCCCGGTCAAAATTGAGCTTTTTTCACTTATTCCGAATTGAAAGATTTTTGGGTGTGAATCGACGCAGATTGAATAGTTAAAATTTTTTAGTATACACAGTTTGTCAAAAAAATACATACAGAGAGAGAGAGAAAAAAAATAAAAACCGATTTTTTTCATTACTTAACTGATAAATTAAAATCTACTTCAAATCAATAAATCTCTAAAACTACTGAACGAAAGTACATGATATATATATCATTAAAAAGGGAATTGAAAGACCTCTCACATGAGGTATCACTCGGTTCCCCTTTCCCTTTAAGAATTTAGGGGTAGCGCCGACCCCGCCTTGGGGGTTGTAGGTGTGAAAGTGATTTATTATGATATTTTTTCCCACTCAAAAACTAAATCGACGTGTCCGAGTGTTTTTCCAAATTTTAATTTTAAACGAGAAAAATTGGGGTGAACATTTTCCATTGGCCCACCCATAAATACCGTATGATCGAAAAAAAAACGGCGTCCAGTTGACTGGAAAATGACTATCGATGACATTTCCCATATAAATTTAGATATAAAATGACATAACGCTGACGCCATATTTTCTCGATCATACGGTACTTAGGATATGAGATCGGTATTAGAAGGGATAATCAGATATATGAAATTCTACAAAGAATAGGTTTGTCGTGGGGGGCATTCGGTAAATTAAAGCATATACTGAAATCTCATCTTCCAACATGTTTAAAAAGAAAGGTCTTTAACCTTTTTTGTGTATCTTGCCTGTCCTCACGTATGGAGCTGAAACACTTACTTTGACAAAAAGAACATACATAGAATTCAGGTTATGGCAACGGAAAGTGGAAAGGTCCATGTTGGGAGATGATACACTTAGGGATAAAATACCCAATATTGCCATAGGAAATCGAACAGAAGTAAGAGATGCGGTGATATCTGTCTTACATGATAATCTGATAACAGATGGACAGTGGAATAGAGACCAAGACACGAGGCCTATAGAAGTAGAGGACGACCTCCTAGTTCGTGGACAGATGATATTAAGAGAATGGCTGGAAACTGGATTCAAATGGCACAAAATAAAAAGAAATGGCTAGAGTTAAGAGAGGCTTTTGTTCAGCAATGGACAGTATAAGCTAAATGATGATGATGATGATGACCACATGAATTCCCTAGTGGGAAATTTAAATTCCAGTTAGTCAGCTTGGCATCGAATATGTCTATGGTTGGCAACAATGAATTTAAAAATCGCGCCCTCGATTACGTAACTAAAAGTTCAATTGGTATCGCTTATACTGGTATACAGGGTGCTACAAATTCGAGGTACGAGCATTGGTATCTCGGAAACCATAATATATAGGAAGATGGTTAAATTGGGGCAAAGTTGCGCCTTGGGCTGTTCACCAAGATGCCATCAAAAAAGTTTTAAAAATTTTAAAGATTTGCTGAGATTTTGGAAAAACGGATTTTTTTGAAAACTAATTTTATTTTTTCCTATCGTTACTTTTTAGAAAATCAAAAAACTAATTGTACATTCTCATAGCCACTTTATTAGGGCTATCTGATAGTATTTTTATATTTTCAAATTAGCTGATAATTTGTGAGATACAGAGGCCAAATTAATTTTTTTAAATACTGTTGTGAACATACATTTAATATGGTTATATGTATATGTATATTCGACAAATTGTATAAAATATTATTTTTACCCTTATTCTACGGCTATGCCTAAAGAATTTAAGGTACGAAAAATACCATCAACATTATTATTCTTCTCAGAAAGATGGGTGATGCAAATAAACAGAACCATTAAATTATTTAATCTGTTTATATTCATCGCAACAATATTGATCAGTGCTAATTAATATTGAATAAGGAAAATTCAGCCAATTGAAAGATTCAAATAAATCATATCCAGATCAGCAATTTAAAGATATTATTTTTAAGTTTTCTTATTGTGAATTTGAAATTCTCAGTGTACGATCTAATAATTTGCATCATACTAATTGCAGTTATTATGAATAAATTAACTTCTACAAACTAGTTTCTAATGCTTTACACAGTCTACATGTTCGAAAGGGTTACCACCCTCCCTATTGCACAAATTTATTTTTCGTTCAATTTTATTTATAGCTTTTGAATAGATCTTCTTATACTTTCGAATACATTTTGTACTCTTTATTGTAACTGCTGAGATGTGTTGATTTTAGTTTCTTGCAAAAATTGGACCTGTCGAATTACTTGACGTCATCAGACGGTCCAGGTACCTCGCTTGCCATTATACTCCTCTACCATTTCCAATCCATCTTCCGGGGAAATGATTTGATTGTTTGTATTACATTTTATTTATATTATTTTTTATTACTTTATTGCGTTTGATTTTCCGTATTCAACCCACGTTACTGTTAAGTTTGAAAGCTTATCAATATTGTAAGGATGAATATATTAAATATTAAAAAAAAAACAGAGCCGCACTTGAAATTGGTTTAAATAAATTGTGTCCAAATTTCCAAAACAAAAAAAATATTAAGTGTGGCATATCATTGTACTCAGGAGAGCAAGTTCTTTCAAAATCTGAAATAAAAAATGCAGGTCCGTATTTAAAAAAATTAAGTTGGCCTCCGTATCTCACAAATTATCAGCTGATTTAAAAATCTAAAAATACTATCAGATAGCCCTAATAAAGTGGCTATGAGAATGTGCAATTAGTTTTTTGATTTTCTAAAACGTATCGACAGGAAAAAATAAAATTGATTTTCAAAAATATCGGTTTTATCCAAAAAACTTAGCAATCCTTGAATTTTTTAAAACTTTTTTGATGGCATCTTAGTGAACATCTCAAAGCACAACTTTACCCCAATTTAACCATGTTCGTATCTATTACGGTTACCGAGTTACCAATGCTCGAACCTCCAATTTGTAGCAGCACCCTGTATAGATTTGTTTTTAATTAACTTTTAAGGCTCTAATTAGAAAACGCTCTTCGACACATCGTAAAAAGTACGATCTGTTTCGGTTTAATTTTAATTAAGTTTTCGACTGTGTAGAATGACAAAACAAACAGACGAGGTGCCTCATATTCTTTTTCCCACGGGGTATCTTCGGATTAGAGAAAGGAAATGAAGGGTCGTGTTTACTGTGCCGGAAATAAACATTGTTTTTCTCCGCGTTGTCGAGGATAATTAAGAAGAGACAAGTTCAAGAGTTTGGCATCGGATAAATCCTTTTTTTCCTCGTAATGAGGTAAAAAAAACGTTTGGAAAAATACCAGGCAAAAAGGATTTAGGCAAAAGTCAGTT